>NC_086178.1:77563725-77683725 GCF_023053635.1 Elgaria multicarinata webbii | reverse complement strand
AGTTTACGTGATTTACTGTTCTTTTATCCATAGGAAGTATTACTTAAAAGAGCAGCTGACCTTGTCGAAGCCCTATATGGCATGCCCCACAACAACCAGGTAAGTTCTCTTAAGCAGTTTCTCCTCAGTTATATATTTACTTACATACACACAATATAGTAAACTGGTACCTGTTCTTTGCAAACCTGGCAAATATCAACACATTATTTCAATGCACAGCTCAGTTCTATCTGCTACCTTAATAAGGTGAAGCAATACTGTAACGGGAATTTCAGATTAATTTATTTCCCTCTAAAAGCCAGTTTTCCTGTCAGAAATGACAATTAAGTATAGATGCCAAAAACATAAGCAGTCATTAAGACAAAAACAATCTTGAACTTGGGCCAATATATTGGTGACTAGCATGAAGCCCTAAGTAAACCTGCTAAGGAAAAGGAAAGGAAAGGAACCTCTCATGCAAGCATTTGAGTCATTGCTGACTCTTAGAGGGACACCTGCTTTCACTGATGTTTTCTTGGCAGACTTTGTAGTGGGGTGGTTTGCCATTGCCTTCCCTAGTCGCAGTTACCTTTCCCCCAGCTAGCTGGGTACTCATTTTACCGACTTTGGAAGGATGGAAGGCTGAGTCGACCTGAGCCAGCTGCCTGAGAACCAGCTTCCGCTGGGATCGAATTCAGGCCGTGGGGAGAGTTTCGGCTGCAGTAACTGCCGCTTACCACTCTGCGCCACACGAGGCTCGAAAATAGTACAATAGTACCTGCTAAACACCAGATAAATATGCATTGCATATTACAAAATAGTAGAAATGAATTTGCAATGCAACCAAATGAAGTACATTTTTACAAATGTCACCCTAGTGGAAGTGTTAAACAAGATATTGTACTATTTATCCTCCTAGATTCATCACTGGTAAGGTTTACCTGAATATGTGCAACACTTTGTTAAATAAAAGAGGATGTAACACACATATCACGCTTACTAGAATCTTAGGTTAACCTGCAGCGTATATTATTACCTGATTCCAAACTAGGATATGTGGTGACAGAAGAAATTATTCTACATATTAATCATTAATTCTTTTACCATTTGTAGGAAATAATCCTGAAACGAGCAGCAGATATTGCAGAAGCATTATACAGTGTGCCACGCAATCACAATCAGATTCCTACACTTGCCAACACTCCAGCTCATACTGGCATGATGGGAGTAAACTCATTTAGCAGCCAGCTAGCGGTTAATGTTTCAGAAACATCACAAGCTAATGACCAAGGTACGTGAAAAGTTAATTTTAAGAATTGTGTATCCAAGATGTTGCATAGGTTTATCACTTTATTCCAGCACCTTATGATGTGGTGTGCTGATATTTGAGGAAAAAATAATAAAAACACCAAAGCTAATAGTAACTAAGTTTGTAAAATTGTTTATATGAAATTGGAAAGTCACTAACCTCAGCCTGGTGAAGACCCTAATACACATGCATCTTTGGCTTTTGTTATATTTCCAATTGACTAGCCACCTCCAGTCCCTACCTGTTTAATCACACATCATCTTGTATATTTGGTAAAGACATGACGGTGATGGGTGTTTAATTGGAAATGCGGAAAAAATAATTAGTGCAGATGCAAAGTTTGTGTTTGGGCTGGATTTCTGGATCCCAGCTAACATGAATGGTGATCACTTACTGAACATGAATTTTCAAGTTCAAGTATGCTTTATCCAATAGTATGTGGCAGTAGCAGCAATTATTAGAATTATTGTAACAAACATTGCAAAATAACCCATATGACTAAAGAAAAAACAAAGGGAGATACTAATGAATATGATGTAATCTTATTAAATACGCTCATATATGTTAATGCTTATAACATAACTGACTGATCATGTAGTTGTGCAAGAATAAATACATTGGGCTGGCTCGGATGTAATACTAAACCATACTTTAATATTAAGAAAATGAGACTAGCCTCCCCTGGGATCTTATTTTAGAGTGTCTGGGAGGAAAAAAATGGAGACTGTCAATTTCATTCTTAAAAAATCTAACCACAGCTTGCTGTGTTATCTGAACCCAGAGGAACTGTTTAACCTTAAATAAGTCAACTTCAAAGCATAGCTTGAAGATTTACCATAGTTTAGGGTTCAGATGGCACACTGAAGTTTAGTTAATCTAAAACAGAAATGGAAGTTTCCGATCTCAACTCACAACTGTACTGGGGGAGCAGAATGAGGAGCGTCTGAGCTTGGGAGAGCCTGAGCTCATTTTTGTGACACTAAACCAGAAGTGGGAATTGGTTTTAGCTGGAGGGCTGCCTTCCATTTTGGAGAAGCTCTTGGGCACCACATTCCAGCAGTGGGCGGGGCCATGGATAAAAGTGGATGGGGCTGAAAATCCATCCCCCCCCCATTCCATTGTTACCAATTTTTATTGGGTGCATGCTTACTCACAAATAAGCATGACAAGTCTCTGCATGTCTACTCAGAAGTAAGCAGGTCTGAATCACTCAGCAGTACTTTCAGATAGCATCCCAAATAACAACACTCTGCATGTCTACTCAGATATAAGCATGAGTAGCATGTCTACTAACAAGCAAGTGGGACAAACCCCTGCAGTGTCTACCCAGAAGCAGAAAAAAAATCATTCAACAGCACTTTAAAATACCATCCCGAACACCAAGTCTATTCAGAATTCAGAGATGTCTTTTATCCCCCTTGGCCAGCACGGCGTGAGGGGGAGAAACAGTAGTTGCAGTGGGGAGGAGAGGAATAAAGGCTTCACGTGTTGCTCATGTGCGCCATGTGAGGCAGGGGTGGAGCTGAGGCTATAAAGGCTGGTCCCGCCCCTTACTCAGCCTTGCTATGCCAGAAAAGGGACAGTAACCACTCTGGCACATTTTAGGTAATTGGCATATCCAGAGCTCCTGCTCCTTGCAAGTTTCATGGCTCAGGTGTCTGGATATGGTATGCATTTGGAGATCCTCCTGCCTCATCTACTCAGGGTTTTACAGCTCTGTGGGGGGGATGACATGGGGTGGTTTCCCCACACTCTCGAAGTGTCGCATAAGAAAGGGGCCAGGTTCCCTGACTCCTGGCTTAAGTAGCCTGAGATTAGTACATACTGATTCCCACACTTTTCACATGCAGATCCAGGGAGGGGTTGAATTTGCCTTGTTGTTAAATAAAGAGGCCCTATTTTATCCTAAGCTCTGGTGTCTTTATTCCGTGCTCCCTTCTCCACTGGCAAAAAGGGTGTTTCTCTCCATGGAAGAGGGGACAGGGCTCAGGGAAGAAGCAGCCAGGCCAGAAGAGGAACTCCTGTGGGCCAGAAGTTCCCTATCCCTGCACTAGACCATGGTGTATTGTTACATCCAGACACAACATCTAGGGAAAGCTAGTTGTGCCTAAATTTTATTAAATCAATAAGACAGGTTCATTGTCACTGAAGCTGCAATCCTAAGCATACCTAATAGGGACTAACTCCCATTGAACACAGGATTCCTATCATGGTTTCCTAGCATGGATACGATTGCTCTATAACTTTGTCTAAATCAGGACGCTGCATTCTTTCCTTGATATTGTCCAAATTATTATCCTTTTGCAAAGTATGTGAGTCAAACTTGCTTGTGTGATATCGATATCATAAAGCTATTCTCTAGGTTGGAGCAGGGTTAATTTTCCACTGATGCATAAGTACCCAGTAGAAGAATTTGCTTACCTTTAGTGTAGAAATATCCAGCATAAAAATTAAGATTGGAAAAAAAAAAAAACCCCACCAAAAAACACCACAGACTGTTAGAGTTAAATCACTACAGCAAACAAGTCCCACATCCTCCTTTCTGCCACCTCTGGCATTTGAAGTCCTGGAAAGACAGAAAGTTCATTCAGCATGTTGGTACA
Source organism: Elgaria multicarinata webbii (assembly GCF_023053635.1). NCBI lineage: Eukaryota > Metazoa > Chordata > Lepidosauria > Squamata > Anguidae > Elgaria > Elgaria multicarinata. The sequence goes on along the minus strand of NC_086178.1, from coordinate 77,679,834 downwards.
AACCAGCAATCAAGCCTTTTGATAATTACTACTAAAGACAAATGTGAGGGAAACTGACACAATGGGATCGAAAGGAGCTTTGTTGGCTGTCTCTGCCAGGAGCAGCGGCAACTCAGAGTGATTGCAGATGATTTAAGTAGGGTTGGCGTGATAAGGTTATCTTGAACTGCAAAGAGACGATAGGGCAGTAGCAGACAATTTAGACCAAAGCTGTGCAATCAATTAAAAGTGTGTAATGTATGATGCGGTAGGGAAACCCTTCACCCCTTTAAATAATAATCATTTTCTTGGGATGGTTTTTTCCCCCTGTATCACAGTAGGTTACAGTCGCAACACAAGCAGTGTTTCCCCGCGAGGATATGTTCCGAGCAGTACTCCTCAGCAGTCCAATTACAACACAGTCAGCAATAGCATGAATGGATATGGCAATGCAGGCATGCCCAATCTTGGTGTACCTGGTTCCCCTGGATTTCTTAATGGCTCCTCAGCTAACTCCCCTTATGGCAGTAAGTGTCGATTTCTGGTACATGTTATCATTATATAGAATCCTATTTGTTACAAAAATATTTACTTTGATTTGATTTTCTACAATGTGAGCTACTGGATAAAAGGAGGGGTGACTCTGGAGGCTGGACATTTAAAAAAGAGAGAGAGAAAAAAAGAAAAGAAAAAGAACATGGCAAATACATTGGTACATGCCAAACAATTATAATGATTAAAAGAGGAAAAAATTAAGTACCAGATCGGACTGCACAATTCGCAACCAAAGTCCAACACTAGAGAGTTTGCCTGTTATCCAGAGCGTGGCAAGCCAAAGCATTTTATTTTTTCCATATATAGATATATTTTTCTCTATTATAAGAGGCAAGGCCCTATCAATCTCTTTTTTTCTCCCCTCCATGTTTGCCATAAAAATCCACAATATGAGTCCTGATTATTTTTGCTTTATTGCAGTAGTGCCGTCAAGCCCTACCATGGCAGCCTCTTCGGTCACCCTCCCTTCAAACTGTAGCAGTACACACGGCATTTTCTCATTCTCACCTGCCAATGTCATCTCTGCAGTGAAACAAAAGAGCGCCTTTGCTCCTGTTGTCAGGCCCCAAGCTTCTCCTCCACCATCTTGCACCAGTGCAAATGGAAATGGACTTCAAGGTGAGCTGGATCTCTGTATCATTTTTTTTGTGTGTAATTGCAGACTTTTTCAGACAAAACACAAGAACATTAAATTTTGGATCTTAAAAACAAATTGCATTTAATCACTGGCAAATAATAGAAGAGAAAAACCCAAGACTTAGCTTTTTTTTAAATTGGCTTTGCATTGCAGGTGCAAGGCCTTGATATTAAATGCAGCAGCACAAAACAAAACCTGCCATTTTACCTTATGCTGGTTAGACTTAAACCTTGCATTAGAAGAAATAGTAGCTATTTTTCCCAGTAATTCCCCTTAAGGTTTTGTTTCATACATTAATTTTTAAACTAAACACACAATCCTGAATGTTTCTCACAAATCGGATGTGTTCCTTGTTCTTCTTTATACGTTTTCTGCATGCATTTTTGATAGACACGTTTTAATCAGCAGCATTTCAAGATGTGCTGTGTTTCCTCCTTGTGTCATTATTTGGAACCTGGAGAATCTTACAGAATGTTTGAAGCTGTTGTTCAGTGTTGTTATTGTTCACCCTCAGATTCATTACTAGGTTTTGTGCTCTTATTGGAGCTTACTCCAGTTAAACTGCCCATAAAAAAGAAATCAGGATAAATAACTATAAAATAGCTTGTAGAATTTACATAGTCACTTGCAGTCATTGGTACAAAGTGTGAAAATTTATAGAGGGAGCAAAATCAACTGCAAATACTCTTTTTAAAGAGATTGCTGGTCATTAAAAAAAATCTCACTACTATACATTTTTTCAAATGCAGGGCCCAAACCTGCCTCAGCTGAATCAACTTGAAACTCAACTGCAGTGGACACCAGAAACATACTCTAAGCACTTAACACCACATAGCCTTGGTGGAATAGAGTATAACTAGTATTGATTTATTTACAGTGCAGCCACCATTCATTCTCCAAGTACCAGGAAGGAAGGAAGTCTTAGATCACAAAAGCATGTATACACATTTTAGATACTTTATATTATACAGCGAAATATCATCATCATATACTTTATAATGTACATACACAACCCAAAGGCTTTCAAGCTTTGGACATATATTAGACATATAATAAATATAAAATGAATATCATTGAAAGGGCTATAAAGGGACTTGAGGAGATCAATCTCATCTATGCCTATTAAATATGGTATTCTTTAGGGATTTTTTTTAAAAAGAAAATCTGTTACTTTTAAAATACCAAGTGATGGAAATCTATCATTTCTGAATGTGATTGTTTTATCTTTTGAAATGAAATAAGCATTTGGAAAGCTAATTAATTTTTCATTTTAATCTGAAGAACTGTTAACCCACCATAGTTTAGGCTTGAACATCCTTCAAAACTTCAGTTTGATACTGAAAGTCTAGTAAAGTACATCGCTTTCATCCTACTTCATATGTTACCCAAGAAGAGTAATCATATGTCTCAACTGCACATTGAGAGGAACACTTGGGATGGCAGACCCTAAGATTTGACCAGCTTTATGCCGTAATATAAAGATTTGATATATACTCTAGAGTTTTTGATTACACTAGATCAGGGGTCTCCAATCTTTTTGAGCCTATGGGCACATTTGGCATTTTGAGAAAGTGTCCTGGGCACCCCCACAAATTTGCTGCTGTAGGGAGATGAATGCCAATCACAAAAATATTGGGAGCGTTCCCCTTATCTTTGCTTGTGTGTGTGCCTGAACGTGTACCCTGTGTGTGTGTGGTAATCTCCGAATATTCTCTCTCTGGCTGTTTCTTTCTCTTTTTCTTCTCTTCCTTCCTTTGGTCTGTCTGGCTCTCATCTCTCTCTCTCTCTCTCTCTCTCTCTCTCTCTCTCTCTCTCTCTCTCTCTCTCTCATATTCTCTCCTTCCCTCCCTCCCTCCCTCTCTCTCTGGTTCTTCCTTCTCTGTCTCTGTCTCTCTTCCTGGCTCCTCCTTGCTTCCTTCCTCCCTTCTGTCTCTTTGACTCCTCTTTCTCTCTCTCTTCCATCCCTATTAAAGCCAATGGAGCGATTTGTCCAGTGGTTTTAACAGGGAAGGAAAAGCCCCTCCTGCCAAAAATGGCTAAAGGGTCCTTTAGTGGGTGGTGGACTTCACACACGTGCCAGCCATTTTTCAGCAGGGGGGAGCTTTTGTCCCTCTGTGCATGTAAAGATTCACTCCATTCACTTCCAGAGAGGAAAAATAGCTTTGAGGGTACCTCAGCCTGGCCTTGCGGGTGCATTGGCACCTGTGGGCACTGTGTTGGAGACCCCTGCTCTAGATCTTCACAAGGGCCTTCCCAAAAATGTAAATATCAGGAGTCAAACCAGATCTCTCCAACTCTCACCTATTCTTGTACTTCTGTCACTTCCACTTCTCTTTCAGCTCCTTCCCTCTCACTTATTGGAAATATGACAAGTCGCTTCCTCTCTTCCTTCTTTTCTGTTTCATCATGTGTGAGAGTCCCTAAACCCTTCCTTTTTCCCATTCTTCTATGCAGGAGTCTCTGGAAATTTACCAGTGCCCCAGCCCTTTCTTCCTCCCTCCTGGCTGTAGTTTTAAAACCCCAAACCAGTTTAGGAATCCTTTGTAGCCAGCATCCTCTTCCTCCTCCTCCAGCATCTACCACTGATCTCAGGAAATGGGAGAGGTAATTATGAATATAGTTTGCTAAATATGTGAACCTCCTCCCAATAAATATCCTTGACTGTCTCAGTGTGAATGGGCTTTGTTCTATCATAAATGCCATCTCAAACTCACAAAAGGAAAAGTGTTAGCATCTCAGATATTCCTTACCATTGAGAATCCAAACATCCTTGCACCTCTGCACAGTGAACTGCTTGTGTAAAGAAGGGCTCACATAATTTGGGCTAATTCTCCATGCCAAAAGCTTCAAAATTATGGCATTTCCTGGCTTGATCATGGTTAGCCTGAACCACATTGGAGTCTCTTCAAGAGGCAATGTTTGCAAAGAGCATCCACGTGGTTGGGCTTCCTAGAGTCAGCCACATTGCAGGACAGAATGTGAAGTGTTCCCTACTGAAACACTTACAAGGTTTTAGATGATATTTGTAAGATAGCCAGGCGGAGGAAAGGGTTCAGTTGGTTTTGAAGTTGAAAGCGAAAGTGTTCTGAAAAGGAATGTTATTAACACGGCATTTAAAACATATTTTCCACCGTAGAGAACTTTTACCCCGATTGAGAGCAATGTTCACAATGCTAGGGAAACAAATTTTCTGTACTGAACTAATCAGGTCAGAGGTTTTTGAAAAACAGAAGAGCTGATTCAAGCATGCATAATGAGGTGATATGTTCCTCACATGGGCACTTGTACCTCCTTGAGATTCATGCGGGGAGGCATTTGCTTGAAAGCAGCCCCTCATGAAAATCACCAGCATATCAAAAAATTATCTCATTAGAGAAAAGGTTGACCTACCTTTCTGTCTCTGATGTGGTACATCTTGGCATAGAAGTAACTTATGCATGGACATTTGCAGTGCAAACTTAAAGTAGTATAGTCTCCATGTGAGTACAGAGTACCTCATACTTGGTTTTTGGTGTGTTGCTTACTGGGTTGTTTACAGTATTAAATTATTTTATATGTGTATCACTGGCTGTAGAAGCAGGGATTACATTTTAGAAATTAATAAAATATGCAAATGTGCAATCTGATTATTGCTTCAGAAACTCTGATCAAACAGAGCTAAAGTTATACAAAAAAATGTGATAAAGCAGCAAGTGTGAAACGTTTGCTCTTAACCCATTTAGTTACTTTGATAATTCCACTCTTAATATCTCTCCTGAGACTAGCTTCAGGGACAAACCAGAAATTTATATGATAGTAAAGCAAGTACATGATTTGTCTGGGTGTGTGAAAGAAATACTGTGAACAGGACATCTTGAAAAGAGAAAATAGGATTTCACCTTATGGGCCCCAAATGTATACTAGGTGGGTTCCACCTCCATTTTATTCTGTTGGAACTTGTAATGATGTGAAGATGTCTGAAGACCCATAACGCTAGTTTTGAGAATATCCAAACTTCTTTCGTCCTATCTCATTGCTGGTTTAACAGCAGCAACAACAACAACATGTTTACATTTTTAAAAAGCTTATATAAATTTGGCGAAAAATATAAATAAAAGACAGGCAGGATAGAGATATTTGATACTTTATCCTGCCAATTAATAAAGTAGTATTAGAGCAGAATGAGAAAATGCAATTAATCTTTGACACCAGGATTCTATTAATGCTGATTTCTTTTAGGTAGCTTCTGAAGCCTGAAGGCTCTTCCTGACACATTAAACTTTCTCAAAATTACTTTATATTCTTCACATCTAAAAATACAAATACAAATACAACTTTTGTAATAATTACAAGCTAGACTAAAATGTATCTAATATTTCTCAAAAAATCTTAGGTTGTTTCAAGTGTGGTGATATAACAACAGTGCAATCTTATGCATATCTACTCAGAAGTAAGGTATATTGGATCCAATGAGGCTTATTCCCAGCTAAGGGTGTATAGGACTGCAGCTTCAATTAATCTCAATACTGAACACAAGCAGTACCTGAGAGGTCAAAAGGGACCCCTCAGAATTTTTCCGCCCCATACTTGAACACATTAATGCACACACATGGTTTAGTGTTGCATGTGAATACAGCCAACATATCCTACACAAATTTCAGACAAAGTAAATGCTGGCATTTTAACAATGGTTAACAAGCATTACCTTGTGTCATGACCCAACTTCGTCACAGAGAAGGAGGAGCCAGCTAGTTAGTAGTGTTCAATATGGACATTTCCCACTGGAATGTGTCATTCTCTGTTTCGCTGGTCCACAATGCTGGAACACTGTATTGTCTTCTCAAAGAAGACAATAGGCTGTGCCATAGGCTGTGAAGGTGCTGGGCCTAGACACAGGCCCAACATAGAGCCTGAGTAGTCCTCTGGACCAGAGGCCAGTGAAATTGGACCCCCAGAAAGATCCCCTGAGAACCAGTACCCTTTATACCAGCGCTTCATGCTCTCCATGCCTGCACTAGGTGGGAATTGATGCACAATGCAGAAGGTGGGAGCTGATTGCGAGGCAATGGAATAAATAGGCTCCAGGCCAGAGAACTACCCTTTAAAGTTCTACAGTCTTTAGCATAGGGGTAGAGCCTGGAAAGGATACTCCAGCAATATAAGGCCTCTGTTGAATGCCAGACCTTGACAGAACAAGTTACCAATTTGGAGCTATCCATGGTTCTATGACTCCAATCCAACCTGCTACCCAATGAGACAATGGCTGGGCAACAGAATAACACAGCCACTCCTCTGGATATGGCTGGCCTCTCACCCTCGGGTTTCTCCTTGCTTCACTCCTTCTGACAGGACATCTTAAGCAACAAACTAGCAAATCATTCTTGACCCAGAAATGGTGCTCCTTTTGTTGTACCATTGCAAGACTCACTGCCTCATTGCTGTGAGCTGCAGTAGGAAGAATGGAGGGGCAAGCTAATAATTCTATGCTGGGAATTCTGTTTCTTCATCAATGATAGTGATCACTGTTCCAGAACCTCAGTAAATAGAAAAAAGAATGCATTTAGACAATTAAGCTAGAAAAACTTGAAGTGTGAGGATTTATGATCTCTGGCTCCATTTCCTTCCAACCAATAAAAATGATAGGCATGGTAGGGTATGACTACTACCCTGTACCTCAACACACCAGCAGTTGATCTTTATTGCATACTGCTTCTATCTTGCATGCACATGCATGTCATTAATGGCTATGTTTCTTTGAGAAGACAATACAGTGTTCCAGCATTGTGGACCAGCGAAACAGAGAATGACACATTCCAGTGGGAAATGTCCATATTGAACACTACTAACTAGCTCTTAATGATATGTAGATTTGAGACTTGAAGTTAGGTGCCTTTCTAAAAACAAATAAATAACTCTAGCCTTGCAAACAATGATCCATGGTGTGATCACCCACAATAAAATCACAACACCTGACATGCTCTTCTCTACTCCTCCCTGCCTCTACTGCCACTTGGACCCTGAAGTGGAGAAACTAATCCCTGTGTTCAGTACGAAGATGAGTAGGGGAAACACTTCCCCGTTACTGTTTCTGGTTCTTTTGGATCTAGAAAACTAAGTTGTGGCAGTGATGGTGTTGACAACACCACCATGGCAGGCTGTGGATTTCTCAAAGCCTTCTTTAGTGCAAGAGTGCACTACTGTGTAATTTGCTACTCAGGAGAATTCCTGGGGGCAATTGTTATCCACGCCCCAGATAACATCTGAGTTACAAGGCTGGTGTAACTGAATAATTATCTTTGCCAAAAAAAGAAAAAATTAAACGTGTGTATTACATAAATCACTTCTTCTTTCTCAAGCCAAACAGACCCTTCACTTTTCCTTGCAGTGTACTATGAAAGTACACAACACAGTTAAGTCACATTTACATTTTCCTAAATATACTCCCTGAACAATATCAAACAGCAACAGATGATTCCGCCCCCCAGTTTTGTTCTACTATTTCCACCCACAATATCTAAAACTAAATTTCTTCCATAATTAGAAATTGTACTCAATTACTTTGTCAACTACAATCAGAAATTAAGCTTATGGGAAGAATGTCTCATTATATAAATAAAAGTTAAAATACATTTTATATATTAGAATTTGTTGGTGAACATTTACAAAAATATTTAGCAGTATATTGTTAGGTATTTTGGATCAGTATAAAAATGAAAGGCCAATGCCTAAAGAATGTTCTCTGATGGTGCTCAACAGCTTGTGCATTTGAAATCAATGAAATCAATGGGATTAGTCATGTCAGATATTCACAAGCCTAGAGCTTGGACCAAGAGCAGCTAACCTGTGGCTTGTGAGCCATATGTAGCTCCCAGGTGATCAATGTGCCTGAGATGAATTAAGAGATTTTCCCTCCTCTAATTACAGGTAGGATACAAGGGCGCCCATGGCATCGCAATCCGTAGTCTGTAAATTAGATAGTGCTTAGGGGTTGTTGGCCTTACTAGGCAAGCCAGGGAAGGTTTGGTGGTGTGGTCAGAGAAATAAGAGTCTCTTCTCAAGTTACATGTGTGGTTTGGTAGGAAACAGCAGTAGCCAGCACTGTGAAGGTAACATCAGAAGCCTTAGGCCACCTGGGAGGAGTTCATGCTGTAGTCATGCTTCACATACCATCATTGCTCCAGTTTCCAGGAAGGTCACAATTCACCAGGAGGGCGATTTGAGTAGGCATATGTTTTCATATATTAATGAGAACAAGGGTTTGTAAGTGTATGTGCAGTGGAAACGTGAGATATGTGTGTGCATGTGTATATGATTAAGATGTGGGGTATGTAGCTCTCGCTCTGTGTGTGTGTGTGCATGTGCACATGCACACACACACACATACACACACACACACGACTGTTTGGAATCACTTTTGAGTAGGAAACAAGTGCTTAGCTTTCATTCTGGTTGGAACACATCCTGCTTGGTCTGTTTACATGTCACATCTCTTTCCAACAGGGTGGTGTTGTTTTAAAATTTTATTCTCATAATAACAACGCTGTGAAATGGCTTAGGCCAAGAGAGAGTAGCTGGTCCAAAGTTATTGTGTGAGCTTCTTGCAATAATCTGACCCAAGTTTCCTCAGTCCAAAACTCTAGTCACTACACCATGTGAGGTAGCCACTAATACATTAACGGTGCAATCCTATACATGTCTACTCAGAAGTAAGTCTCATTGATTTCAGTGATGCTTACTGGTAGGTAAGTGGACATAGGATTGCAGCCTAAAAACAGCAATAAGTTCATGTGTTTGATGGCATTGGTAATAGTGTCTTTGAGTTTATGCCCTGTTTGCAAGACTGTTATCTTTTGGTGGAAGACATAACATTTGTATTTTTTCAGGAAGAAATGTTTCACAAGCATGGCTTATTATGGTTTGAGGAAGGAGCTTCAGCTATCTGAAAATTTCCAACAAAACTAAAACCCAGTATCTAAATTACATTGTGTAAACTGTTTTAGTAATGGACCCTGCAGAATCATGAAATTTTAATCCTCTCGTGCATGACTATTTCACCTGCAATATAAGATGGTGAAAATTGGCTGAATGTTGCACTTAGCACTATTGGCTCTAATGTAACAATACTTGCTACCAAATGGTAATAGTGTTATTAGTATTTATTGCTGTCAATTAATGGCAGAGAGCTTGCTGCTGTAGCAGATAGCCAAGGCTCTGCTCCCTCCCTTGTCAATGAGCTGCAATTACCACAAGGGAATGTTTACTGGCCAAAGATTGTGAACAGCGCATCCCTGTGCTCCACCATTTGGCACTGTTTCTTCGAGCCCTGATGGCACCATTGTGCAGGAGCTAACTATACTGGAACTCTGCCATATTGGGGGAATTCACAGCTGGCAAGAACTGGCTGCGATCCAAGCAATGGCACATAGGGGTTGAAATGTAAGAGTGTCTGGCTGTTATGCTCCATCTGTAAACCTGTGACTAATCTTTCTAGGTAAACAAAGGCATGTTCCAAACTTTTATGTACATGATTTGCCTAACACCATCCATTATATCTAAGACTAGTGGTATCCGTCATGAAGACCAGGGTATAAAAGAAAGTTACTTTTATAGGAAGATTTTATTTAACCAATATTGAACAAGCTAGCAGCAAACTGCATGAAAAAACACATTACCACATATAATTGACTTAACGCATATGGTATGAGAGATGGCTTATGCATTCTGTTTCCCCCCAAACCAAAGAACAATGTGTACTCCAGCAGAATTCATGGAGCAACTGCCTAGAGTAGGCATTCCCACAGTTCCATATGTTCTATGAGGAAATACAATCCTTGAATGCTACTACCATGATTGGCCTTTGCAATCTTAAGATCAGACATGTACAAATATTACTGAATCACCATTGATTTTAATTACTGTCATTGCTTTAAGTAAACCCATGCATATGTTACAATGTAAGTAGCCAATCACCATGCAGGTGTCACAATGGCACTTTTGGACAGAAGATGAAGCATGCCTGTCTTTCCCAAATGATGCTTCTGCCTACTCCATGACTCAGTAGACTTAAGGCAAATCTACCCCAGGGAGCCTAAATATCTACAAATAATGTAACATAAATATTTCCCTCCTTCTAGTGCAGGTGCCTTATCAAACTGAGATAGAGGAGCTTACTTACTTCTGCCTCAACCTTTGCTGGGCCAGCTTCCCTGCCTTGGGGCCAATGGGTAGACTTTCCCCTATTCATAGCCTCTGTTGACCTTCACCTTATATTGCCTGGGGGCTGCCCCTCCCCAGGCCTCATGACTTTGCATGAGTATATCAGACACAAGTGGAAGTCCTGCCTCTGTCCCTTCTAGCCTCATGGTGTTTAAAGGGACAGGTCTGATGAAGTCTCCCTTGTTCTTAACAGATACCTCAGGGTGTTCACTGCATAAGCAATTAAGATTTTCCTTCCCTTAAACCTGCACCGTAGCTGCCAAACTGTCCTGCAAGCAGCCTCACTATAAAATCACAGTGTGGTATAAGCAAGGGTGGGAACATCCTGCCAGCCAATCTGGACCAACAGGATAAAATGTCCTATGTTGGTCTGCTCTGTAAACCAGCACCCAGTGAAACCCACAGTGCATATTTATTTATTTATTTGTTGCATTTCTATACTGCCCAATAGCCAAAGCTCTCTGGGCGGTTTATTGGGTGGATGCCAAGTTGAAAGGGGAAAGAGGAGGCTTTCGGGGAGGAGCTGCACCCTGAACTGTGGTTCCACCTCTTCTGAACCTGACATACCAGTATTTACTGCCTATCCCCTCTGGTCTCTCTTCTGGTGTCAGGTGCACAAAGTTCCACTCTGCCCACCTGGAGCAGGGAAATAGTGGGCATTTCCATAAAAAGAAAAAGAATTATGTTCATTAAAGTATATGTTAGGTTTGAGAAGTATTGGGTGTAATGGTAGAGCTGCTTTCAAGTTATGTTGACCAAAACTGCACACAGCTCAGGTCTTTTAGGCTACTTCTTTAGGCACATGGATAGTCAAAGAAAGAGAATGTATTACACACAACAAGCTTTCGGAAAAACTGTAACAGCAAATCTGAGATAAACTGATATTTTTTGAAATTAATGAACTGGGAAATTGAAGTTCACATCACTACATCAAAAATGTATTAATGTTTCTTGTACATAAATTAATGAGAAACATCATCATGACAAAATTTAAACACCATAAGGTTAAAACAGTCCAAATTACATTACTGCCAAGGAGTTAACTAGAATATAATGACAAAATTTAGTATCTCTGTGCTTAACAAGCCCAATCCTTGTACCATATGTGTTGCAACAGCTAACACACAGTGTCATTTATCAGAGAAGCATGTCTTGATAAGTTTAGAGAAAATCCCTGTTGCAGGTTTTGCTGGTGCAAACATTAGGACCTGTGGGCCATTCTTAGGATGAGGCACAAGGAACTACCAAGTGACCTGTTCCCAAAAAGTGCTTTGCACAGTGTTTCCCCAGGGCTCATGCAAGCAGCACCTATGGCTACTGCTTCAGTACAAAAGGCAGTGCCCAAACAAAGGGACTAAGAACTCTTTGCATTACTGTGGGGTACCTTGATCCTGGACCTTGTATGCATAGAAGAGCATGGGAACTGGGTTCTCAACATTTTTTACAAAACAAAATAAGATAGCAAGTAGAAGATTTTAATCTCATGTCTTTTTATAGTGCTTCGACAGATTCCAAAGCAGGTGTACTATACTTGACTTTGATCTCCAAAAGTCATTGACTTATTAAAGTCAGCATACCATTAGGATAAAGTACAATTAACAGAATGTCAAAACTGAAGCTTTCCACTTAAGCTTGAGTGCTTGGAAAGAGAGAAAAAGCTAAGGTTAGTCAGATTTTCATTTAGGGAACTTGAGAAGTGTCTGGTCCTTGATTGGTGAGTGAGCTGGCCTTGTCTGACATTACCAAAAGTGACCATGTTGTTTCTCAGCTGTCAACATAGGCAGTCTCTAGGGAGTCTGGGCCACTGTTTGCCATTAACAAAACGCTAAGAGAAATATCACACATGTGGGAGGCAGGATGCTTTGCACAAAAAAAATGTCAGAATCCTTTTCATTTTAAAAGTGAAGTCTTTACAGAATGCTGTGTTAGAAAATTCCTATTTTAAAAATAAAATGTAGGAGGAAAATGAAAAGAAAGCCCCTCTCTCATTGGAAAACCTATTTGAGTAGAAATAGACGGCAAAAGCAGTCTGGTAGGTACTGCATGCAAACCATTGCCCCCAGAATACCATTTAACATTATTTTAAATGGTGAAAGGGTCCATCAAAGGTCCTTTCAGATCAAAAAATGAAATAAAAAATAATCCACATCCTATCATGCTGTCTGTGATCCAGACATGATCTTCTACATGCCGTAGCAAACTTCTGCATGTATCACAGCTCATTTCTGGGTGTAATATCCTTGCATTCAGAGAATCTGTTCCACATCTGGAATTGTTTCACACAGCTAATTCAGTACATAGCTTGTCCAAGGACGTGCATATCTGCCTGCAAAGCTGCATGAGCAGTATGTTTTACTTCTGCTCACAGAACTCTGGATTATGACCCAAGTATTTCATGAAATATATTTGGTGGATGTTTCTAAATATTTTGTGAATGCTGGTGGTGTTGGGGAATATTTAATGCATGGTGGATTTTCTTCTACTTTGCAAGTTCAAATACATGTGTATTCATTTACCCATTTAATAATAGTTTTTTTCTTTTTCTTTCAGCTATGTCTGGGCTTGTAGTCCCGCCAATGTAAATTCATTTTTGTTTACCTACTGTAGCACCAAGCTTCAGAAGATGAGCTTTTTAGGGGACAAATTTAGTATATAAGACATGCTGATGGAACCAGTATCTTCAAAATACAATCAGCAAAACATTGAAATGCTACAAAAAAAACTTTGTTTAAAGATTTTATTTAAACTACTAAGAATCAACATGCAAACAATCGATTTCTTCATGAACAATTCCATTTTATTGACTGAACTTCTCTCATATTTTCACATTTCCTGGTCCTGAAGAATAAGGAAAAAGCGACGCCTATTTTGTATAAAGTTTCTGATTACGTCTTGGCTATGTCTAGTACTTGCTATGTGTCGGGAAAAACTTTGTGGATGCACCATTTTGATTATCATGAAACACTGATGAAAAACGCCTCCAAAACATTTTTCTGTACTCATAACTAGATTCACAATGGTTGTGTATCTCTATAATGTGAAATATTTTTTTGTGGTGAAAAAAGGGGGCCAAGGAGGTATGAGCCATCAAAACTGGAAAAAAAATGGATGAATATATGATTTGGGATAATTTTGGGAGCTAGGGAGGGTGGGAGGGTTTATCATTGCTTAACTTCATCTTAATGAAATGGAACTTTGTAACTTATTGTAGTTAGAAATTGTAACTTTGATATTGAATTCTCTTGCCTTCAACAAGCACACTGACAGAGAAAAAAAAATGCTACTGTCTGTTGGTAAAAAAAAATATACTTCCACTGCTAGAGCTTCCTGTTAAGCAAGTGTGATCTGCAACATTTTTTTCAACTTTTGCTAGCACTGTATACTATTGCATTCTTAGGCTACTGTGAAGTCTATGTTTCTTGTACCAGAAAATTGTCCTTTTGACTTCTAGATCCTTCTTCCCTAATGTGTTTTGTATGTGGTTATAAAATTGTAGACTTTTGTGATTTTGCCAAAGTTGTAGCTAAATATTTATACACTTGTCTTGAATTTTTTTCAGATCCACTTAAATATTTAGAAGAGCAAATTTTATTCCTTATAAAGATAAGGAATGAAATAGTCATACATTGCAACACTTTCTTTCACATAAACACTTGCAATCACCAAGGGAATTTATTTTGTAACATATCGATTATAAATATTGTATTTATCTTTGAAATTTTGTATATTGCTTTTCATCATTTTTTTCCTTGTATGTATGTTTTTGTCATTTGACTGGTATTGTGATGCTGTGAAAAGCATTAAGCCAAGAACAGTTGCCTTCATATGTTTCTGTTAAAATAAATTTGTGTTCATTCATTTCATTTGTATTTCAAAAAGTTGTTATCTGTTTGGACTTTTCATCTTTTCGTTATTTTGAGGAAAAGCATTGTTTATTTTTATATTATTTTTTTAAGTTATCTGAACAAATAATTTTGAAATAAAGTTGTTTGTTGTATAGTTAAAACAAAATTGTGCCACATGGCTGTAATAAATACTAGTAGAAAACGTGCATGTAATGCAGCCGCAAGAAAAAGAAGGTTCTCCTTTGGTTTTTTAAAATAATAATAATAACAATTTCTTCCTCCCTTTTGTCTCATTTCTGGTTTCTTTTTTAAAAGATTGTTTAAAGAAATCGTTTTAGTTGCCACCCATGACTTTGCCACATAGCTGAACTGTGTTTACTGATTTAAAAAAGAGGCCTAAAGCTTAAAAGTAAAATAAAATTCACTTCTGATGTTTTGATTAAAGTGTTTGCCACATTAACTTCTCGGATGCCTTAAAAGTAGACTTCTTTGAAGAACTTTTGTGCTGTTTTATCATGGGCTTACACCACAATTAATCACTACTAAATCTGGATGATTTATGGTGTACAAAAAGCACAAACCTGGGGTGTAATCTGTTAATCAACTGCAGCCACCCATTTTTTGTTCATTTCAGTGAGGCTTGTACCAGCCCTACGGAAATGACCGGTTTTGGCACCACAGCAGTGCTTGGTTGATTGCATCCTTGGTGTACAGCTATGTCACTCCTTGGTGTGTCTGCTTTCTGCTGCACTCTGCATAGTCTGTAACCCTGCACTGTTTAACAGATAGAAATGCTTTGTATGCAATTGAGATCACACATTATTTTATAAGTTGTTTTATTTCCAGAACTTTGTTTTGTAGCAAGACCTACAGCAGTGACTGTAATTTGTAAACTGGAATGACCTCTTTAATATATTGTGCCTGTTAGTGCCAATCTTTAGACATCTGATTCCCCCCTTTCTTTCTTTGCACTAAATGCTTTGTAAATGCAGCACTGCAAAAACACTTTTGCAAACTGCAGCAGAATTAAAGTTCTAAGCAAAAAGGAGGGACCATTTTTATTACAAAAATGCACATTTTCAGGAAATGTTTATAAAAGGTTTAAAACTGATACAATATATCACAAATAATAAATGTACTGCACATTTATTCTGTGGTAGCCAATAAGGCTTAGCTACGTGGAAAAGCCTAAGAAGTCACTTTGAAACTGAATTGCCTCAGTTTTATTTTGTATGAGTAAAGTTTTGATCTTAAAAAAAGAAAGGTCATGCATACATGTTAAGGAAGTTTGCAAGTTTCTTCATAAATGCAATCTGTTTTGTGTTTTAGATTAATTAGTCAATGCACTCATTGCTTCATTGTCTCCAAACTGAAAACTTCACTAAATGGTAGATTTTACTGTTAAAGACCCTACAATAAGATTGTTTTATCTGTACATTTTTCAGATATTTAACTGTATAAAATGTTCATTTTACACAATATTTAATTAAAGTATTTCTTGTCTGTGAATTTCACTTCTGGTAATTTTTCAGGTTTGATTATTAAAATAACAGAAGCCAGAAACAGTTGGGATTGTTAATTTCATTTTGAAACTCTCAAGAATGTACCCCCAAGGTGTAACTAACGACTGATTTACATGGTCATGTGCATTCCTAGAAGTTTCACTGCTTGATCTTCTGTGAACTGTTAACAGTGAAAACCATTGTGTTGCAGGGCCTCCACATAATTGGTTTTGCTAATGGATCATGATATACCAACAGGATCAGTACAAGGGTGTGTGTGGAGCAGGAAGGTAACTATTGTGCAAAAACAGCAATAGTATCAATAAAACCATAGGTCTGCACAATATACTTCTATGTTGCTTCCTGGCATGGTACCATAGTCACTTGGAAAAAGCCATTTGGATGTATCCAATGGTGTTGTTCCACTGACAGAAGCAAGTCCATCAGCAGAACTGAGAGGAGTGACTGACCCTTCCCCATACCACTGCCCCCCCCCCGCATGCTTTCAGCGTCTGCTCTGGAAGGTTGGGAAACCCTCTGGAGTAGATGTTCAGAGGGCTGAAGAGTGGAGAGATTAGGGGAAAGTCTCATTATATTAGTGGATGCCTGCTATCGTGACATTGGATTCAACCCATTGTCCACAAGCTGCCTTACACATTCCTGTGCTTTAGTCACAGAAAACCACAATATACAAAACATGGACTTATATTATTATTTTTTGTGTCAGTGGTTCTTACAATATGGATATTATAGTTTACAGAAATAGTCTGTTTTATATATGTCAGTAAAACTGTATTTCATTACCTTACTTTTTTTTAATCCTTTGATTATGGTTTATGTCTGTGTAAACAAAAAGGGATATATAACTTCCCTTCTGGGTCAATAGGCATACCATAAGCATCTACTCAATAGTTAGAGTTTTGTACACTTAAGTATTTCTACATGAAAAATTGACAGCATCTTCAATAATTCTGCACACTAACAGCTACTGAAATATTTCAGTTATTGACTTGGGATGTAGAGAAACAAAGTATGTACAGGAACATTTGTTGTAAGAAAACAATCCTGACCCTAGGAAGTCAACTAGAACACTTCCACTTCTTTCACTAAGCATTTCATCAAGTTCTAACAAGGGTGACTTTGAAAAATATGGTAAAATTCTCCTTCTTTTAGAAGCAGCAGCAGGAGGAAATTCGCTGACAAAATTCCCTTCTATAGGAAGACACTACATATCCTGGCAATATTTTATTGTTTAAAAATATTTGGGAGCTGCCTTTCTAATTCAGGAAACTAAGAGCCCCAAGCAATTTACAATAAACTAGATTAAAATAGCAACCAATATTTTAAAAATTGCAACGGTGTCCTAAAACACACAAACGGTTCAAACAGCAACAGATCTGGTCCCAAGACAAGCATGCTCATCAGCCATCCCTCCCCATGACACACATATATACATTGGGGGGTGGAGATGGGGGAGGAAAACGTTTTGCAAAAGTTAACTTAAAAACACAAGTAAGTGGGCAGTCCTACAGTGTGGGGTCAAGTCTTGTGGAGGGTGAAGGACATTCTGTCCTTCAGAATGTAAACATAGCCGATAGCGCATTGTTAGTGAATATACTTTTGCAATATGCATGTATAAGGTCCCATGTTCATTCCCAGATATCTCCAGTGAAAAAGCTTTTCAGATAGCACGTGCTGGGAAAACCTCTGCCTGAGACCCTTGAGAGTCACTGCCAGTCAGAATAGGCAATGATTCACGCTAGCAGGATCAACAATCTGACTAGACAGCTGCACGTGTTAAAAGTTTTGGGAGCATTCCCATGAGCAGCTAGAATGTTGCCGGGGTGGGGGGGAGCGTGGTTACCATTCTTTTATTTATTCATTTGATTTATATTCCAGTCTTCCTCACAAAGGGTCCAGGGCAGCTAACAACCTACATAAAACACAATGCAGCACATAACTACCATTAAAATGACAAATGCATAAGAAAATCATCAGCACAGTCAAGAGAAAAACAAAGAGCATGCCTGCCTATACCCTGAAAGCTGGCACAATTAAGTAGGTCTTTAACTAGCACCTAAATGACAGCAGCTTGGTGTCCTGTTTGTGGGCCTGCTTATGCCCATGTCCTGCTTGGGGGCCTCCTGCAAGCAGTTGTTGCCCACTGTGTCAACAGAATGTTGGACTAGATGGGCATTGGTCTGATTCAACATGGCTCTTCTTTTGTTCTTCATGGAATTCTAGAGACAGAGTGCCACCACCAGGAAGGCCCTGTTACATGTGGTAGCCCCATGAGCCACATTCTGCAAGGGCACTACAAGGAAAGTCTGCCAGTCGATCGTAAATCCTGGATTGGTTAGTATTGAGGAAGGCAGCCCTTCACGTACCTGAGTCCTGAGCCATTTGGGGCTTTGTACACTAGCACTAATACCTTCAATTGACCCTGCAGCTTAACGGCAGCCAGTGCAGAGATTTCAAAACTGGTGTCATATGCTCACCTCTCACTGCTCCTGACAATTCACAGGCAGCAGCATTCTGCACTAGCTGCAGCTTCTGGACTATCTCCAAGGAAAGCCCCACACAGAGATTGAAATAGTCCAATTGGGAAGTTATCAGAGCATGGGCTACTGTTGCCAGGTTATCCCAGTCCAGGAATGGCTGCAGCTGGTGAACCAGCTTTATTTTTGCCACTGAGGCTACCTAATCTTCCGAGACTGTTTCAAACTGAACAGTACTCTTGGACTATGTACCTGCTCAGTCAAGGGTAGTGCTACCCCATCCAGGACATGTTTTGTACCCAATTCCCGCATCTGGGAATTGGCTACTCCACTTTATTTTTCAGTTTATTGGCACTCAGTCAGCCTACCACTGCCCCCAGGCACCAATCCAGCACATGTACAGCCTCTCCTGATTAAGATGGAAGGGAAATATAGACCTGGCTGTCATCCGCATATTCCTGACACCATGCTCCAAAGCTCTGAATGACACCACATTGGTTTTATATCAGTGTTAAATAGGATGGGAGACAAGATGGAACCGTGTGGGTCCCCACAGCATAAATGCCATGGAGCCAAGCAGAAGTCTCCCTTGGCTACTCTCTGGTGGTGACCCTGTAGCTAGAAGTGGATAATGCTTCCTCCCAACCTGCTGAGCTGATCCAGGAAAGTACCATGGTTAACTGTATTACAAGGAGGTTGAGGGGAATCAACAGGGCAGCATCTCCCCTGTCTCTTGCCCAAAGACAGTAATACACCAGGGCAACCAAGGCCGTTTCAGTGTCATGTGTGAAGTTGTTCCAGTCACAAGGGAAACAGGCAAACATATTTGATCCAACAATTCTTAGATTACAAGTGCCCATGGTGACATGGGATTTGCACTAGTACTGTATGAAACCATTTGGTATCTTTTCAAATATAGAAATATAGAAAACATCTGCTAGTCAAGTTTTGCTACAATGTTCAACGCTAGACTAGGGCTAGATCTACACTACTGCTTTATAGCAGTATTGAAGTGCACTGATAACTGTTGGGGCACAGTACACAATCCATATACCACTTTCATAGTGTTACATTCTGCTTTTTATTCCACATTCGTAATGATTTGACACAAGGTATAGATCTGGCCTAGGTCTGGGTGGCTGCCATACAACTTAATAAAAACAGAATTGCCATTCTGTCGTTCTCAGAAGATTTCCAAAATTAATCAATATTTTGATTAATATTTATATCAATTACATTGTTTTCTTTACAAATGGCCTCCTTTTTCTTGGTTTCTTCATCATGTTAGTAGAGTAGGGCAGGTAAACAATTCTGTCTTAGTGTAAAGCACTGAACTGAACATTCTTGAGATTCTTCCCAGACTCACAATTCTGTGGTGCTCTTTTAATCATCACCATCATAGTACATAGTAGTTATACATAGTAAAATGAGATCTAGCAGCTTACTGCATTTCTGATTCACCTTCTTTCAGACACATAACTTCATAGCTCACTGCTTTGCATGTAAAACTCCTACAGTAACTATTTCTCTTCCACTTTTCTGAAACACAATATATTGCAGGAGTGGGCAACCTGTGGCCCTTCAGATGTTTTGGCCTACAACTTCCAATGGTGAGGGATGATGGGAGTTGTGGGCCAAAATAACTGGAGGGCCACAAATTGCCCAATCCTGATGTATTGTCTTTGTGTAGGTTTCAGATTGAAGTTCTCTAATCCACATACCTAGATGTGACCTTGGTCAGTGCCTTCAAAAATCATCTTAATTTCTTAGGGTTGTATCCAACGTTAGGCTAGTGGGGAAAGTGCCAGAGCTGTTGGTGTTCTGCTAGTGGTTGTGTAAGGCCTATCTTAGCCAAATGGTGTTCATTAGTTGTGCAACTTCCCATGCAACAGCTTGTGCAAGTGGACTTAATATATTTTATCTGACACTGGCACAAGGATGAAAATTTATTTATTTATTTATTTATTTATTACATTTTTATACCGCCCAATAGCCGAAGCTCTCTGGGCGGTTCACAAAAATGTCAGAAAACAGTTTCTGACAGCAGTAAAAACTTTGCAAGATGGGAAACAACAGAGATGATGTAAAGCACACCTTTATGTTCATATACTGGTGTATCCCTGTTTGTTTGTTTGTTTGTTTGTTTGTTTGTTTGTTTCAGCACTGTGCTGCACTACAGATTACTTCTCAAGTCCTGCTGAGGTTCAAGAGACAATCATCTAGCAGTCTGTTCATTTGAGGGAAAGCTACTTCTGGAAAGATGTTGCTCGGAAGCGCCGACTGCAACATAGGACTTAATGAACAACCCTTTAGATTGGAGAAAATTCAGTCTATGAGTCTTTCTGATAGACTCATGCATACACTCATGTATCCACGATGCACATGAATCTGGGTATGATAGTTAAATAAGAGCAACGAGTTAGGTCCAAACTTAGTCATGCTTAGAGTAGAATCATTTAAATCAATGGAACTTAAGTTAGTCATAATTAAATTAGGTCTCGTTGATTTCAATGGGACTATTTTAAGCATTACCAAGTCTTGATCAAACTCATTATCATTAGAGGTACTCTACCTATTTAAGAGTAAGGACCTGGCAAGGGTGGAAATCTGCAACCTCATTTGGCATATTTTTGTTTGATTTTATCTCAGAAGCTGAAACAAGTACTAAATGGATCACTAATATTCACCACAGAAAACACACACAAAAGAAGGAACTAATTCAGATGAGACCTATGGTCACAGATGTCTTCCAATACACTAACAGGTTAATGGGTTGTATCCCATGTTAGTCCTACTTAGAGAAGCCCCAGTGAAATGATTGGAACTTAACTTTGACTAACATTAGATACAACCAAATATGTCCATCAGTTACACAGCTAACTCTGTCTGGTGAAGTGATGAGTGAATTGCTCCCTAAGTATGTGTAACATAGTAATAGCTCTGATATGGAAAAAAAAGAAAGTGTTAAGTCAATTTAGAGGGACTTTAAGAATTTTTTATCTTTATATTTCTAATCAAAACTAAGGAATGGAGACAGTAAAAATATATGCCAATTACTGTAGAGCAGCCTTTTAAAGTCTTTCAAGCTTTTAAAGATTATTCAAAGCACTTGAAATGGACTTCAATCTAATGCCTCATTTCATTGCATTAAACAGCCTAGTTAATAAAGAATCAATATATTCAAAGGGCAAGGTTATCTTTTGTCTATAAGGGGTGGTGTCATTCTGAACCTTTTATAGTTCAAATGCTGAAAAAGACCTCATGAAATCCATACTCATCAAGTGGGTCAACTAGAGCAATAAAGAGGCCCCTGAAAGAATGGTTGCTCTCCTTTAAAACAACTATAAGTCTTATCTACCTCACATAGTGCTCCCAAATAATCAGTCAGAAAATGTCAATTTCTCATCAAGACAAGAGGCCCCAATGATATTTTTTTCTTCTAGAGAATACATACAATTAAGAGAATGCAGAAAGAAGGCACCATCAGTGATTTGTAGCTTATTATGTCACCAGAAAGCTGTGATCCAGCTCTAAGCAGATAATAAGGGTTGTTGATAACTAAAGTGTCAATATGCCAAAGAATGATTTTTGAATGTGAGCCCTTGTGCTTTTGCCTCCTCCTCTCGCTGATCACAGGCTTGATAACAGTACATCTGCCAACTGACACCACATGTTGTACCTCACAATTAATGCAATGAATAAATAGCACAAAAGAGTTGGGATTCTTTGAGACAATTCCCTGTTTTACCCTTCAAGGATTTCTTTTATGTTTGAATAAGGTTGCTTTTAATGAAATTTAAACTCATCAGAGGAAATCAAAAACCTCAAATCAGATTACAAATTGATTTTTTTGGTCACTATGTCATTAGGCAATGTTTGTACTGCCATTGGTTTCTTGGGAGGTGGTGGAGGGGGGGGGGGGGAACGACACACCACAAAGTCAGAATACCAAAGTCTTCAAAGTATGCAAAGAGTAGCTTATGAGTATATTAAAAGACACAGAGGCTACTCTATAAGCAATAAAAGGATTTAAAGCTTGCACACATATAGTTTTTATTACTAGGATTCTAGCGCAAGATATATTTAAAATACTACATCAGTCTACCTGAACAATGCAGCTGGGTTTTTTATATATACACACACTCACACACACACACACACACATTATCTTGCTCTTCAAATTCATATGAGATTCTATTTCTCTAATTCCATCTCTTCAGAATTACATCCAACCTACTTCCAAACACAAGTTGAAGAACTTCATAACTAAATAACTACATTAACAATCTATAAATGCATTTTAACATGGTGTTTTAAATTTCTAATTTTGCATTGCTGCTGTTTTTATCTGGTTGAGCTTTTTTATTGTATTTTATATTATGGTTTTATTCTGTTGTTTTATATTATGAATGGTTTTAATTTTTGTGAACCGCCCAGAGAGCTCCGGCTATTGGGCGGTATAGAAATGCAATAAATAAATAAATAAATAAATACATCAAATAGACACTGTGAGAAATCTGGTAGATCAGCTATAGGTTCCAATGCTAATATTAAGTTACCTGTGCACAAAACAGTTTCTACATTTCGTACACATCTATGGAAAGTTTTCAAATATCATTACACATTTTTGCCACTGATTATAACTGCCAGCATTCCCACCCAGGCACAAAATTACTTTACACTTCATAGATGGAAAGATGTTGGCAGTTCAGCCTACTGCTGCAACATGAAGCCAAACATTTGAAATTAAACACCATGCTTGCACCCTGTGGGTGGATTTGCATGCTCCCAGCCAAAGCTCCATCACTTTTCCTCCTGTATACGTGTGAAGGTGATTTCTGGCCCTGAAATACATAAAGATGAACATCTCCAAGTATTTCAAATAGTGAAATAAACACACACACACGACCTGGTGTGCCATGGTAAGTGAACTCCGTTTTCTGAGTGCTTCTACTGAAACCTATGGGGTTATTCTAGAATAAATTACATGAAGATCATGGCCTAAGTGAGGTGCAGCTCCTGATTCTCAAACTGCAGAAGTCAAGGAAGGCCTCTGTTATCAAAGAGCTGGTTTGCATACTCAGTGTTGTCTCTCCACAACACTCTCTCAGGTGTTCCTAAATCTACATTTTATACATCTCACATGAACTGGGATCTCATGGCAATCATTGCAATTGCCGCAACGTATTTTTCATTCACTGCAGTTACAGAAAGCACAGCTGAGATATGACAGCTGTGTCTGTGGAGAGCATAGTTCAAATGAGACACTTTCTTGTGGGGCATTATATAGGGATACAATTGACCACGTGAACCATATCACTAAGCCTGTGATATTTTTTAAAAATGGGCTTTCATTAGAACGATACTCTTCACAGTGTAAATGAATATACAAATACCTTAAGGCTAACGTATGTCATTAAGAAAAAGTGGAAAACAGAAATACAAGGCACGCACATGGATTCCCTTCTTCTGTGTTGTGTGTGACATGGCTTTGAGATTTTGTCTGTTGATAGAGATGGGTAAATACTACAGTAGGATCATTTTCACTCTCAAATAACAATGCACAAGTGTTTCTGTTCTTTCCAATAGAATTCAGGGTGGATTAATGTCATGTGATACGAACAATTATTATTCTGTTGGGAGAAAGAGCAGGAAATAAAAGTAGAGCCAGGAATCAAAAACGTTTTTGAAAACATTCATTGGATTTATTATATTAATTTTTCACTTAAAATTATAAACATTGCAGGAGTGGCCATAGTTCCATGGACAAAGGATAATTATAGAGAGAACAAGAATTGAATTAACTTTGTATGAATACAACCCAGCTCCAAGATGTTGCTGTTGTATCTGGATTGCCTTTATAAGGTGAAAGGTAATAAACTTAGGAGTTGAAATTGTACCTCCCCACCCCTACAAACCACGGGCATGTGGACAGAAAAAGTCTGCTTCAAAAAGTTGATCTAGACATCAAGCTCCTATTTTGAAGAAAAGACAACAATGATCATGGGCCCGGCAGAGGATTGAGTAAGCAAGGCTTTGAAAGGACGATTTCTAGGTGATTTGTACTGGCTCAAGTACGAATTACCCCTGGCCATTAAGGGAAAGTATTTTGTAGCATCTGCTTGTTGATATAACCTTGAACAAGCTGCTGAGACTCACACTCCTATTATTATTATTATTATTATTATTATTATTATTATTATATTTATTTGTATCCCGCCTTTTGCCCAATGCTGGGCCTCAAGGCGGCCTTACAAAGTTTAAAATATACATGTGGGGGGAGGGAAACAAAACCATAAACAATTAAAAAATACACAACAAAATTATAAGACATTAACATAGATGGAGGGCTGGATTATTCTCCAAAGGCCTGCTTGAACAAAAAAGTTTTAGCCTGCTTCCGAAAGCCCATCAAGGAGGGAGCCAGCCTAGCTTCCCCAGGAAGAGAATTCCAGAGCACCGGAGCAACCACCGAGAAGGCCCTCTCCCATGTTCCCACCAAGCGTGCCTGTGAAGAAGGTGGGACTGAAAGAAGGGCCTCTCCAGAAGATCTCAAAGCACGGGCAGGCTCATAAGGGAGAATACGTTCTTTCAAATAACCTGGACCCGAACCATATAGAGCTTTATAGGTCATAACCAGCACTTTGAATTGTGCCTGGAAACAGACTGGAAGCCAGTGGAGCTGTTTTAACAGGGGAGTTGTATGCTCCCTGTAACCAGCCCCGGTCAACAATCTGGCTGCAGCTCTTTGAACCAGCTGGAGTTTCCGAACACTCTTCAAAGGCAGCCCCACGTAGAGCGTGTTACAGTAATCCAATCGGGATGTAACTAAGGCATGTGTCACCGTGGCCAGGTCTGACATCTCTAGGAACGGGCGCAGCTGGCGCACTAGCTTTAACTGTGCAAATGAACTCCTGGCCACCGCCGAAACCTGGGTATCCAGGCTCAGGGCTGAATCCAGAAGCACACCCAAGCTGCGGACCTGCGTCTTCAGGGGGAGTTTTGATCATTGTTAAATGATCCTAGATCATTGCCTACAGCAGGGGTGGACAACATGTGCCCCTGCTGATGTTATGGACTACAACTCCCATCAGCTCTAGCCAGCATTGCCAATGATGAGGGATTGGGCCACAAATTGCCCACACCTAGCCTAGAGACATACAAGTTGATCATACATTGTTGTGCCATTAAATCCAGAATATTGGAAATCTTATCTCATGCAGTAGACCTTCTAGATTGTTAAGAACTTCCCTGGAAATGAGCAGACATTTCAAAATAAGGAAAATGGTTTCAGGGTACTGAAAAATCTCCTACAGTAAGATTTCTAGCTTGTTATGAAAACTCCATGAAATGAAACACAAACAATTCAAAACAGTGAACATACAGAATATAAAATGAAAAACAAAACCACAACCAATACAAGTCACTAATGAGGAGCTATCAATTTATACTGAAACAAAGCACTTTCTAAAATATCAATGAGATACACACAAATAATCTTATGCCCAAAGGATTAATAAGAAAGTGATCAAAAAGGAGTTGCAGCTTAATTAACAAGAGCAAAACATTAAACATTGTGAACTATTGGGCAATAAATCAACTCTAGAATTAACTAATATGAGAAATCCAAAAGACCAGGATGAATTAAGGATTACTAAAACTCACAAGGATAGTGACTGTGGAGCCCATTTACTAATGAGTAAAACCAGTAAATATAACACAAAATACATTCTGGATTGTTATAGGCAGCTATTCCACATTGCCAGTTATGAATGGAAAATCAGAGAACAAGGAGAAGGAGGGTCAACAGATCCCAAGACTAAAAATGTACAGGTTGCCTCCCTTGGAGTGTGGTAAAGTGAAAGGTTAAGTTTGTGAAGTAAGATAGCAACAACAGGTCCTATGTTACTATAATAAGTTAGTAATGCCCATTTCCTTTAGGGGCTGAATTTCAGAATAAGGTTGAAACACAATAACATTTGTTATGAGAGGGACCTAGTGAAGGCTACAATCAGGGACATTTGCCCCAAATGCCTGGCACTTGGGAAGGAGTGAGGATTGCTGAAAATCTCCACTACTGTCATAGAGCCCAAACAATGGCCATTGTGACATTATCCCAAATTACCATCAGGATGGTTTAGAACAATGTGGGAGCAGGGGAGTATGAAACAGAAATTATCAGAAGGCATATAGGAGCTTGGTGAAGCCAAGGGGTATAAAGAACCAGAACTAGTTCAGTGAGCATCTATTAATTTACCCCATTTTTAATCTCACCCTCCATCGAAAGAGGTCTAGCTATTAGTGTGATGTAGACTTGGCGAATTTGGGTTAGTCACTGACTTTCAGACTAATCTACCTCAAAGGATTGTTGTGAGGTTGAGGTGGAGGGGAGGAGAACCTTTTAAGCTGCCTTGGGTTCATCGCATGAGGAAAAATGGTGGGATACAAATGTGTTGACGAATAAATAATAATATAAATGCATGTCCTCACAACATCCTGGTGAGGCACGTTAGGCTGAGACACAATGATTTGGCCAAGGGTACCCAATGACCTCCATAGCTACACAGATATCTGAACCCAGGTTTTCGTACACCATGTTCAACACAGTATCTGCATCAACAGCTGAAAAAAGCAGTCCTTTAATTTGGCAGG
This sequence comes from Elgaria multicarinata webbii, assembly GCF_023053635.1. NCBI lineage: Eukaryota > Metazoa > Chordata > Lepidosauria > Squamata > Anguidae > Elgaria > Elgaria multicarinata. Next base: position 77,652,971 of record NC_086178.1, on the reverse strand, counting down.
ATCAGACTGGAGTACAGGAATATGCATTCCTAGCCCATCTCCAAATCCAATCAAACCTTTAATTACTGGTGTAGCTGTAGCCGCGGGGCAGTCAACCCATGTGATGGAGCATCCATGTGGCTTAAATCCCTTTCCCATGTGGGTCTACTGAAATGTGCAGTGCCAGGCCACACATCCACAGAGGCTGTAAATGCTACTAGTTCTCATGATATCTGGCATACGCATTTGTGAAGGGATCCAAACTTCCTCATAACCTGCCTGAAACTCCCATCACAGGGATGCCATTTTAATAACAGAACATTTAAATTGGCTCTCCGTTGTGTCGAGCCTCTGTTAGATGACTCCTGTAAACATTCCTAATTTGCCACAGCTCTTTGTCTCTGTCTTTGTTGTAAAGCACAGTATCAAATCCACTTTGACAACTATTTTTTGTGTGTGTTTCTGCTAGTTGTTGTGGGCTGTAGAATATGTCATGTATAGTTAATATGGATGGGAGACTGTTAAAAGGCTGTAAGTCCTCAAGTGGATGGGAGCCTTTCAAAAAGTTCACATCTTTATCAAAACATAAAAAAAAGGAATAAACATTGTTTTTCATGGGGAAATTACTCATAAGGCTTTTAGTTTTCAGCTATAAACTAATATTTACTAGTTGAAGTCAGCTGAAATAAAGCCGTATACCCACTACCTAATGTAGATGCCCTCCCCATTCCTTCTAGATTTGGACCTTTTCTTATTTCAGCCTCTACAGTTCTCCTCATCAATTTTGCCCTGAGAAGAGAAGCTAGTTTGACAGTCTGAAAACACAGATACGGAGCTGCACTCTAAAAAACAATATCCCATAAATGCTTCTTTATGATGCTACATGAAGATGTAAAAGAAGAAACAAAATTTCCAGTCCTCTCATAACTGGCAAAGCTTACAATCCATAATTGCTTACAGTCTAATTAACCTCAATTGGTATGACTCAGCAAAAATACTTTTTACTTTTTGCAAAGAAGCTTAATTTTAATAAAGACATCTGGCCACTTCTAGCTTAGATGCTTTGAGAGCTCATGTAGTGTAGTGGCTAGACTGTTGGACAGGAGACTGTTGGAGCCAGGAGGTCTGGGTTCTAGTCCCCACTCAGCCATGGAAGCCTAATGGGTGACTTTGGGCCAGTCACAGACTCTCAGCCCAACCTACCTCACAGGGTTGTTGTGCGGATAAAATGGAGAGGAGGAGGAGGATTATGTTCGCCACCTTGGGTTTCTTGGAGGAAAAAAAGCAGAATATAAATGTAATAAATAAATAAATAGGTATGCTATTTGAACTCTAAGCCACAACTAGCTGCAATTGAGTCCCTTACACAATCAATATTGGCCCAGAAATATAAATAACGGTCTCAGAGGAAGCAGGGAATTTCAAAACAGGCCAGTCTTATATGGGCCCCTTGCAATGTTACTTTTCCACCCTTGAAATGCATGCAAAACATCAGTTAGGAACAGTCATGTAATCTTTGTTATACTGCAAGTGCAGTGGGTGAAGCTTCTAAAAGTGACTCATTGAGAGCAAGACTACACATTACTCTAATCACGTAGCTCAGGGTTATCTGTATATTTACTTAGTGTAAGCACACAAAGCCCCAGTCCAGATCAGGGTCACTTCACCATTTCTTCCCCCAATTTCTACACTACTACCAGGGGCGGGGAGGGCAATATTAACTAAAGGTGCGGGATTCTCTATTGATGCCAAGGGAGAGGTAGCCTTTTTTTAATCTGGTGTTCATCTGTAGTTTCCCCCTCTGTTTCCTTAGCAAGTTGAGCACTGGGCACTTTCAGCTCATGTATCTTTTCACCTGGAGTGCTATGCCGGTGAAATCTCCCGCCCCCTACGTTCTCCTTTCCCCTGCAGTTAATTGTTTATTTTTAAAAAATATGTTATTTCTGCCACATACAATAGTACAGCCACCTGAAACTGCATGATTACGGGAAAACAACACGCTATACTTTCCCCTAAGATCATATTAAACAAACTCCATGGAAGGGAGGCTGTTTGTAGGAAGCAGGAGGGAGCACATGGGCTGAGGCTGTTGTTGCCCCTTGGCTTTGGAAAGGTTTACAGAAAAGGAGAAGTGAAGATTTGATTTGTTTTGCTCATTTCAAAGTGTGGGCAGATGAACAATCATTTTAATTAATTTCTTTTGCAAAGGTGGTAGGTCCCCTCCTTTGCTCCAAGATAACCAAAATGCTTAGAACTGTGTAATTTTTAAAGATAAAGGGATCAAACTTGACATGGTGATAGCTCTTAAGGATGGCTTTAGCCACCCCAAGTTTGAATCAAATCGGTTCATCCTTTGATTTTAAGGAATTTTTAAAATGGAAATTAACAAAAGTGCTTACATCTGCGTAATTTTTAAAGATAAAGAGATCGAATTTGGGACAGCTCTTAAGGAGGGCTTTAACCATGCCAAGTTTGAATCAGATTGGTCCATCCCTTGATTTTTTAGGATTTTTAAAATTCCCCCCTTAACCCCTTTTCCAGATAGTCCACCAGTGCAAAAGTCTACCTGTTTGCAATTGTGAAGGATTTATTTTCCTTTACTTTGATGATGCAAAGCTTTGCATCTCCAGTTCATAAAATAGAGATCTGCTGGTTCCCTTACTCAAGAGTAAATCCCATTAATTTCAACTGCATTTACATCCAAGTCATACTAAAATCCCATGCATGCTTACCTTTGAATAACCCCATTGAACAGCGAGAAAGACCTACTTCTGTGTAAACAGAAGACCGCAGAAGTAAGCATAAGGTTATGTTCTAAGGGGGCTTACTCTCAAGTTTTAGTTTTAGGGCGCAATCCTTTGCATGTGTATACAGAAAAATGTGTCCTCCCCCCACCTAGGGCTGGCTGGGGAATGCTGGGACTTGTAAGACTTTCTTTTTAAAAAAAAAACAACACCCTCAAATCTTTCCTTCCCATTAACACACGTGCACATGCACACCCACACCCACAACCCCCCTCCAATTCTGCCTTAATCCATCCCTGTGCAGAATTGGAGGTGTGTGTGTATGTTAATAGGAAGGAATGATTTGAGAGGGGGAATTTAAAAATTGTGGGTGCATACCAGGATTTGCTTTTTTTTTTAAAAAAAAATCCTAAACAAGCATTTTGGGAATGTAAGCATTTTGGTTGACTGTAATAGAGAGTTTCTGTGGGCAAGGAGGTGGGGATGCAGCAGCAAAAGTATTTTAGACCAGCTCAGCATAAGCCCGTTCCTTCAACATGGCGTGGAGGAGAACCACCCCTCCCTCCTCTTTCATCAGCAAAATCTCCCTTCAAAGCACACACACCCCAACAAAGGACATGGTGTGAGAATGGCAATACATGGGGGCAGAAGAGCACTTTAATCCCGTGTGGAGAAAATAAACCGGACTTTCCCCGCTCTAGGAAAACACGAAAAATGGAGGGGAAAAAGCAGGACATATTGTGAGTACAGCACTGCAAAACAGCAAAACAGGCATGGCGAAAGTGCGATAAAAGACTGCTGTGAAGGAGCCCTTAGTGGGCAGATCTCAAGGATCACAATGAGCAATTACTATCTGACCTCCCCTATAGAGTCCCAGGATTCCACTCCATCTGTTGTTTTGTTCAATATGTACGTAAAACCACTTGCTGAGACTGTGCAGAGATTTGCAGTATCCTGTTTTAAATACATAAGTGATTTCCCTTTTTCCCTAGCCCATATACTGAACTATTGGTTTGCCTGTAGTTGGGGGATGAGTAAAAGTAAGCTAACAAAGTTAAAATTTAGACAATACTGAAATGATGAGGCTGGTCAGGCACTGTGACCCAAGAGGAAAGAAACTCCCTGCACTGGTGGGGCTTAGAGTCCTTTGACCTCTCAATTGTTCAGCTTTATGGTGTTCCTAGTACTATTATAGTTCCCAGAAATCCAAGTGGACGGGAGACAGAGAGAGAGAGAGAGAGAGAGGGTGTAAGAGAACATTTCAGCAACTTTGTCTGTACAGCAACTGTAATAGTTTTATCTGGTGCAAAGGTTGCTATCCCAACTGCCAGTGGCAATGCTCATGAGGATTAATTTCATCTGATATCCAATGTGCCAACCCATCTTAATTCCACATACATGTGCACCATGGCACAATATATGCTAGTGCAAGCTCTTATACTCATGGCTCTCCCAAAATGGCACAAGCTCCTACTTATAAAAACTACTTTTTAAAATGTTACAAGTATGTTGGCCAAACACCCCATCTATGTATTTTAAGGAAGAGCTCAGTTATATCAACATAACCAAATGGAGATATATGAAATTAGAAAACATACTTGAGAGAAGAAAGAAAACAAGATGAAAAAAATGCATTGGTAGCAGTCAGGCCTGACACAAGACATTTTGTTACTGAGAAGGGGCAGGAAATATCACTCCCCTCCCCCCACCCACCCCCAGTCAAGGGCATGGTACCCAAAGCAAGCCAAGTTGCTGAAGCAGAAAATCCCAAAAGCACTCCCTGACAGTATTACTCTATGGCAATATTAATGTAATAATAATAATAATAATAATAATAATAATAATAATAATAATACTAATAATAACAACAACCACCTAGAACCTGCTGCCATTTCATGACAGCCCTCAAAAGCAAGAATTGCCTAGTGGTAGGGCTGCCCCTGATTCAGAAGTGTACACCAAATAAAATATAACACCTCTCTCTGCTGCTACTTGCCCTTCAAGCTCTACCATGTTTTATTATGATTCAGTTCTTCTTCTTTTCACTTTGCATGCATGATGGCTAAAACTGGGGCTGCAGTGACTACTGGACAGGGCCGGTGCCAGACTATTTAGTGCCCTAGGCTGTGAGCGGCTTCCAGCCGGCGCACTGTTCCAAAGCCGCTGCCCCGCCCCGCCCCCCAACCCAACTCCAGCATCCTGGCTTCGAAGCCAGGAGTGGGTGCTGGCTTCGAAGTCAGGGCACTGGGGTTGGGGGGCGGGACGGAGGCTTTGGAACAGTGCGCCCGGCTGGAAGCCGCTCTAGGAGAGCAGCTTTCGGGCGCGCCGTTCGGCGCCCTCCTTTGCTTGGCGCTCTAGGCCGCCACCTTAGCTGCCTCTATGGCAGCGCCGGCCCTGCTACTAGAAGCTTGTAGTATCAGGGATGAGGTCTATCAAACATGTACAACAATGTCTGCATAGCTCTGTAATTCTATCCAGGTCTAAGCTGTTCTTGATTCCCACCTCCTGATTTGCATCCTCTAAAAGTACCAGGCTCATCAGTCCATAGTCTTGATTACAGATGATACAGTATCTCAAAGCAGCTTCAGAAGTAAGTGAAGGAAATTGCCTCAGGATGATAGCTCATTACATAAAGGGTGTCATCAGCTGAGCGTTTTATGGCACGCTCGTTGCGGGGCACTCACAGATTTTCACAGGTCTCTCTCATAATGTCGTCTGCGTCCTGCATGCCTCCTGCCCCTAATAGCCTTCTTCACGCCACAAAAAAATCCCCAGCAAGTCGGACTTATTTTTTGAGATGGAACTTGCCGCTAACTCCTGGTGTGTGCAGGAGAAGCAACGCAATCAAAACGGCCCACTGAATAGGCCACGTGCACGTTGTTTACTTCCTCTTTCAAAAGAGGAAGTAACGAGGGACAAACACACAGGCAGAGAAGCGACAGTAAGCAAACGTGATTTTATTGTGTGATGATGCTCATAGTTAGCCTTTCTCACCTTTTAATAAACATCATTCTACACATTGCCTTCTTTACAATACCAAGAACTTCAGAAAAGAAATAGAATCTAGTCACTGATTAAAAGGTTGGCACTTTTTTTGAAGTATATTTCACTTCCATGACACCCCTGTGATCCAAGAAAGCACCATCCCCAGTGTTACCATTTTGTATCAATTTCTTCAAATTCTGTAAACTGCTGTTTATTATTTTTATTGTTGTGCTTTTAATTGTGCTGTCAATGTATTTGTTTTCATTTTACATTTTAATTGCATTTTTCTTTTAATCTCAATGTTATTTTTAGCCACCTTCCCCATCATTTTGGGGGTAATGTGACATATCAATGAAATAAATAAATAAATGAATAAATAAGCATCCTAAAAATATATATACTTGCTGGTGTAGTTCAGGAGTACTTTGATTTACAGTGATGCTACTCACTGAATTTTCTGTTTAAAAATAGCATTGCAAAGTTCACCATATAATAAAATACTGTTCCTTAAATTATGAGTGGTATATTTAGACAACCCATCATATTTAAGTAATCAATATCTTGATATGAGCAAACCATGAGACTAGCTGTCAAAAATTTCTGGGAATGTATCAGACCAGGGTAATTTTCTGTGTGGGTGTGATATGAAAGGGTGATTCCCCTGTAATAGTTTTATCTAACAAGAATCAATATTTAACATTATGTAATGTTCATACCAGTTTGCAGCGGCTGCCAAAGCATGGACAAGGCCTGAGTAATTTATAAGTGAAAGGTCACCACTTTAAGATTGGGGCAGGAATGAAGGAAGGAAGAATAAAGATTTAAGTCACAATCCTATGCATGTTTAGACAGAAAAAAAAGTTCTACATTTTTGTTAGACTCTTAAAATGTCTAAACCTCCAAAGTACTGTACCCTTAATCTTTTTATCCTGTGCTGAACTTTTCTGCTCCATTTTTAATGGTTCCCAGCACAAGGAAAACATCTATTTTATTTATGTTGCAAATTCAAATAAAATTCAAATTTAAGACGATGAGAAAGCATTAGATGCTATAACAAATATGTCTGTATTGACAATCAACTTTCTTCAAAAATGTAAATTTCTCTCTCTCTCTCTGTCTTGCTCTTGACATTTCTTCTGCCTTAATAAAAATATTGCCATACATTCTTCAACCTATCTTGATCAAGAGAGAAGCATCTTTTTATTGTCAAAACTTAATGGGCATTATGTTTCATATTTTAATGTGGAGATTAAATATTTATCAATTGCCCATCAAGTCGTACCTACTAAGCAGGATTTTCAAAAGCTACATGCTATGCAGCCAGTGTTCACTTAAAGGAAGTCAGAGGTCAAAAGGTGAAACAATCAAAGTACAACAGCATCTATGGAGTACATCTGTTGTCATTCTTATTAGGAGTGTAATTTCTCACAGCAGTACTTATATTTCAAAGACAGACTGGGCTGCAGTGAACTGAGGATTTCTCTTGTCTGTTGAGCAGTAGTATCAAACAAACAAAGTCTATCTAGAATTTGCAAAAAGCAAGAATGCCAAGTTGTGCATGTTTAAATAAGGCAAGTTCCCACATGTTTAATAAGGCAACAAAAGAATTCTGACTTTATGCAGGACCCATCTGTTCTTAATTCCAGTCCCCAACACAGAAATGTTCTTACCCTCTGCAACCATCTTTTAGCATGCGTCTTTTAGCGTTATTTATTTATTTATTTATTATTGCATTTATATCCTGCCTTTTTTCCTCCAAGGAACCCAAGGTAGCGTACATAATCCTCCTCCTCCTCCTCCTCCTCTCCATTTTATTCTCACAACAACCCTGTGATGTGGGTTAGGCTGAGAGTCTGTGACTGGCCCAAAGTCACCCAGTGGGTTTCCATGGCCGAGTGGGGACTAGAACCCGGATCTCCCAACTCCCAGTCAGACACTTGAGCCACTACACCACACTGGCATGCACATAAAAAAAATGCAAGTAGCAGCCTGGAAAGGGAAGGGTGTGTGATAATTATTGGAATTGAAGCAAGCAGTTTAGGGATGGAGTGGTGCTGAACACTTTCCTCCCCTGCTGCAGTCTTTAAGAAAATCACTTCTTTAGAGTTGCTATTTGTTTTGGGAGGAAATTGGCAGGAATGGGGGAGATTTTCTTCCAAAGCAAATAATAGCATCCAAAGAGGTGGTTCTCATGAATACTCCAACAGGAGAGGAAAGAGTTCAGCTCACCCATCCTGCTTGCTACACTCCTGATAATTATCGGCCCCCTCTCCAGCAGCTACTGTTTGCATTTTTTTAAAAAAATAAAACAGTACACAGTGACCCTGTACAGATAACACGCTTAAGCCAGTGGCTAAGCATTTTGAGCTAAACATTATGGCTCAGCCTGTTGTGTATCACTTAGTGTGTCATGTGAACCATTTCTAACCGTGATGGCTACATAACTACGGTTTAAACCAGTAGAACAGTTTCAGTCCCAAATTCTGGTGATTTGAAGTAATTGTGGCTGGTTTTGAATGGTGATTGCAGCCCCCACCCCACCCCACCCCGCCACCAGCTGATCATTACTAATATGTTTGGACTAGCACTACTGATCAGTGCAAGGATTAATGCATCTGATATTTCACCAGGTATCCAGTGTCATCTACAAAAACATTCTTGTCCCAAATCTATCAGGGCCAAATATTCAGTACCTTACCTGAAGATCTTAAGTTAGCCACTAGCTCCTAAAATAATGGACCAAAGAGACTGGAATCTGTTTCTTTCTTTTAAGGTGAAGGGATTTTGGCACCCACACAAGTAGACTAGTAACCAATTTAATAGCTTCTTGTAAGGCAGGAAGCTTAATAAACCATGGAAGTGTCACTGAAGGACCAATTTTTGCTTAAAGTCTGTAAGGATCAACTCACTATGTAGAATTCATATTACATTGTTTATAATCTTACTTGTGCCCCATTATTACTGTTTAGTCATACTAATGTGGAATCAAAACGTTTAAATAGGGAGAAGTACTAACATTTGGAAAAAGAATGCCAATAGTTAATTAAATTCTACCCTTTGTTTGAGTGCAATATTAACTAGCTTTCAGCTTTGCATAGCTGTAATAAAACTGGTGAGAATTTCTACAGACACATCCTTTGTAATATCACAAGTTGAATGCCAAGGCCACCCATGGAGGCAGTAGAAAGTACAGTCAGGAATGCTTTCATATGGCACACGGGCAAGGAGAGATAGACAAAGCAAGTCTCGGGTATCCTCATTTTGCCAAAGAGGCAAGAGAGGAAAGGAGATGCACAGGTGCTCTGAGGCTAATGAACAGGGCAGGAGCTGGTTGAATCCTTCCCTTCAAAAATGGGTAGCAGCTTCTATCCACTCTAGTAGAAAGCAAAATGGATGCTGGAGGAGATGGGGCTCTAGTCCCATTTTTTCCTAGAGGAGTTGTTGCAGATACCCAGCAGTGACTCCAGTACCGAGTGGATGCCCTCATCATCCAATATCAAAAGGAATGAATGAAAAAGAAAGATGACAACATGGTTCATATACATTGATATACTTGCCATGGCTAAGACGACTCATGGCTCTCTCCACTTCTTACTGAAAAGTTCTTAAAAGTTGTGTCTTCCACTCTTCTTGCCAGTAAACACTTACACCACTGAATGTCACTAGATGGAAAAAACCCGACTTTTGGCCTACAAATAGCCATCGTGTTTGTGTGATACATGATAGAAGAAGAGAAGGACTAAGCTCTGTTCAGACATTAAGATTCTGGGTAAAGAACACACATAAGGAAAAGGAGCACACAAGCCCAGCACAACTCTGTCCTGAACTTGTGGAGGGCGACTTTCTGAAGAGAGAAGTTTCCTCTAACTGTGGAAGCTCTACACGCAATTCATAACTTTAATTTTTCCATTGTTCTGAATCTCCACAGATACACCAAGATCTCCTCTTCAGAAAGTTGCCCTAGATGTGTAGCGGGCAATAAATGCGACACTGAAGAGGGTGGAGCTAGGTGCAGCCTTTTGTCAAGAAGGCCAGAGTAGCATGAAACTATTGCCCAGTTTCTGAATTGGAACTAAAGCTGAAAATCCTGAGGGAAGCCTGTGGCCAAAGCATTTTCCTAACTTTTTGCAACAAATCAGGAAGTGACGTCTCAGGCTCCCCTTCCTCTGAAGTCTGGTAAGTTTTAGCGACTCCTGCTCTATTTCTCTTTCTTTTCTCCTAAATCTATCCATTTCCACCCCTATGGTCCACCATTGCCACCAGCACCAAGTTTTCTTGGAGGCATAACCCTCTAAACCACCCACTTTGCCAATTCTGTAGTGTCTCCTCCCTCTCCTTATTTGGCAAATTCTATTTCCCCCCATCTTCATGTTTTTTCTATCTTTTCTAAGTTACTGGTATACTGACCAATATTCTGGGGGTGTGAAATAATAATCAAGCCATGTTAATCTTCCGTAATGATTGTACATGCATGTGTTTAAGAACCAAAGATCTGTAAAAAAAAATGTTTTTGGACTTTGAACAAGTGTTTGAGCTCCCTTTTAGAAGTAGCTATTCCTCATCTTGGTGCATGTACTGTGCATAAATCTGCTGTTTAAACACCACTTCTCCAGTTGAAACCCCCCTTAGACACCATTTGGCTGTTACATGTATAAATAAACAAGTTGTGTGAACATGTGGATGAGGATGCATGGTGAAATAAGCCACCCCTTGACTTCAGCCACTGTAGACACTTTTATTAAAGGTTTAGAGGTGAGCTGTAGGGGGGAAGAGAGAGAAGTAGGAATTTTGAGTCCTTGATGATGTACCTTTAACTGTTACCATGGCCAGAGAACATGTCACTATCTCCTGTTGATCACTCTTCAAAGGCTTCTGAAGTATCTCCAGCAGTTTTTTGGGGGTATAGGCATCCTCTTCCAAGGAGGGTGTCCAGCTTTGGTATGGAACCTGGGCAAGTCATGTCATAACCACCCCAAACCACTGTACTATCAGCAAAACAGCTGGCAGGCATAGCTGGTAGGTAGAAAATGTATTATAGTAATGACATTCATAAAATGAATTACAGTAATGGTATTCAAGCTTATGCCCTTCTGATGTGTTGGACTACAACTCCCATCACCCCAGCTGGTAACCATGCTGGCTGGAATGATGGGAGTTATAGAAGCTTGGAGAAGGCTGACATAGAATCTCTTGGCTTGGTGTTTTCTGGATCTGATGACATATTCTGCTTAGGCTTCCCCTGCCTCCAATCTATTTTTAACAGGTATTTCTAAGATGAGGACCTTTCAGACTTTGGAGGAGCCATTGCAGAGTTCAAATCTAAAGAATACCCTCTTTGCTGAAGACAGAGAGGATGCAAAGTATCTGGGAAGGAAACCCATTCAACTCATCTTGATTTGTAGTCTTTTCATTCATGTAACCAAAGAACTAGTTCCAACTCAGCTTCATATAGGAGACAGATTATGGATTTTTTTCATTAAAATCAAAATGTACTGTGCACTGAGATAATGAAAATAGCTTAATGTTTTACACGTATGAATATCTAAATGATAACAGGGGGCTGGCATTCCTACCTTCTGCAGCAGTACATAGACACAATCGTCAGGGAGAAGTAGTTATGTCTGTGATTTTTATTTGAATTGAATGAATCACAAAAACCAAAGAAATTTCTCCTTAAAGTTACCTTTTGTGGCTAAAGCATGAAAATTGCTGTGGAAGCAGAATGCTTGGCAGTGCAAAAACAAAAAGCACATCTTTTGTTCTGTTAATGCAGTGATGGCAAGATGGTCTTTCAGGAGGCAGCATAGAGGCATGGGTTCATGCCATATATTTATGTTTAAATTAATTCACAGACGTACAGATTCACACACATACACCCACAAGCATTTTCTTCCAGAGTTGGGCCATAGTTTGGTGATAGGGTAGCTACATTTGTATGTAGAAGGCTCCAGATTCAATTTCCAGTATCTTTAGTTAAATGTTCTCAACTGTTAGGATTAGGAAAGGCACTGGAGAGCTGCTGGTAGTCAAAGTAGCAAATATTGATCAAAGTGGTCTGACTCAGGCAGCCTTACATGTTTGCATATTTTCATAAGCCTGCACATCATTGAAAAGAGAATGAAAATGGCCAGGCCTTTTGTTTGAATTAGTAATAAAATCTGGTTCCATTAGATTTTCCCAGAAATGTCACCTTTATCCCAAAAGTCTCAAATCCAGATTTCATTTTATTTTTGAGGGAAAAGCTTAATATGGTCATCTCTCTCTTGCAAATACTTGACTCCATTACAGTTTTCTGAAAGTAAAAGAAACCTTAAATATTTTAACTTATTTTAATCATGATGGGGAGGGGGGCTGGGGGAGGAATTGACTCATGAGTTTGAACATTTAGGCCTAGAAACTCTGATTTCCCAAGGGAGGAATATGTAGCCAGTAGAAATAACGCCATGGTAGAGAGCAGCTGTTGCTGTGCAACCTTAATGGGGCTGTATGGGAAATGTCATTGCCTAGGAAGAAACCCCAGGAAGGAGAATGGGATCATCTTCAACCACTTCTTCTGAACTGCATCTCTCATAATGAACAACGATTTCTTGATACATTTCATCTTCGTGGTTCATGGGGGAAAGAGGAAGACACAACATATCATGGCAAATGTAGTTTTCCAATGGGGAAATCCAATCCTTCTCTTTGGCATTTTCTCTTTTTACAGGCCTAAAGGGCCCTTGACGCCATATATATTTTCTATAAGTTCTGAGCTGGCAAAGCAACTCACAGTAGCACTCTACTGCTGGATCTGCCCAGTGAATCATTTGCTTTCAGAAATGCCTCATCCAGTTCCATTATGTTCCGTAGGCACGCCTGAGGGAAGTTGGGATGACTGAGGTGGAATTCTTTCTAACTGACTATATGAAAAAGCAAGCCATGTGGCTTATACCAACAGTCTAGCAAAATAGATCCATCTGATGAATTTGGGCATGAACTAATGAATGAAACTTATCTCTAAAGGCTCATCTCTATGGCTCAGTAATACCTAGGTAAAATGTCCATCCTGAGTTATTTAGCCACACATATATATTCTGAGTGATGTTCATAAAGTTTCCTCAGTTATTTATATTTCTGTGAAGTGTTCTTAGAGCTATCCTGTTCTGCTGGGGCTCAAGGCTCATATGTGGTTAGCACAGTTAAGCTGAGTCTACTCTGGGTAGGTCAAAAGAGGGTAAGTCAAGGCAGGTATCCCTGAGTAGAAATCAGGGCCCTAAAAATACTACCTGTGGGCCCTGCAGACTGAACTTTGAAACGATGTTGCCTCAACTGGAAGGTGAGGCTGAGGCCTTATAAAGGCAAAGCCTTTTCTATATTAGGGTCCACCTCCTTGAAGGAGTCAGCAGAATTCCTTAAAGGATCTTTGCCTGATTCTGTATCTTTGGCTTTTACAATGTCTAGAAGATGGAGGGGCTGCTGGAGACACATCCTCTGGCTGGGAGGGCATAAGAGAAAATACTGACGGGAAAGTGGCCTGAACCTCATTTTCATCTGAGTTTTCCTCAGAGCACTATGGAAACCCCATGTTAGAGGCCATGGCAACAGCTATGCAAAGCAAGTAATCTTGTCATCATGCCTTATTGGACCAGACCAAAGTCATAGAATCCAACAGTCTGTTTCCATCAGCAATTAACTAAGCAGAGTATTAGTGTAATGGTGACCTCTGTTTTCCCCAGGCATCTGATATTTGGAGGTACAGTGATTGTGTATATGGAGGTTCAACTAAGTATCAGGTCCCAATATACAATTTTTTCATACTCATTCCCAGGATGCATTTTGACTGTGGCTCCTTCTGTGGGTAGTGTGATTGTGAAGGAGCGTTTTGGACTCAAGGAGGCTTATAGCATAATGTGGATGGAAGGGGGGATTCCTGGGGAAACAAATGCAGACTCAGATTAATGGGCAGTGGAGTGGCACAGAAGGTAAGCAGAAGAATGTAAGTACATAATCCTACCTGTTTCACAATTTAGTGAGCTAAAGCACCTGTCTTGCAAGGAGGAGACTGTAAGTTCAGCTTCCATTAAAGCCTTTCATCCTTCCCTGCCCATTTGATGTCAACAGCAAATCAATACATACAGGGCATTGTGAGATCTTGGAAAGCTGTCAATTACCAAAACTAGTACAAGTTATAGCAGGAGGCAGCTCCTTAAATAATTAGCAATTCCTTATGACGTGAATAAAATCAAAGTGGGGGGGGAGAGAGAAAGAGGGAAATACAGGTAGTATATTGAAAATGAAATAAGGCTGTCATCCTGTTCCTAGGAATCCACTTTGACTGACTGCAACAGCACACACAAAAGCCTGCACTGCTGGAACCAATTCCAGTCTTGGTAATTGGGCAGAACTATCATTCCCTCTAATACTGAACTCAGGTGGTGAGTGCTGATAGGACTGAAGCCAAAATGGAGCTCCTGAGATACAAAAGGGAGGTATCATTATGCTTGGGAGAACCCTGAGGTTTGCAGAACTACAAAAATCTTTTAGCACAACATCTAAGGAAGCAATCCCTTAAAAAAAAAAAGCACAGGCCAACATGTCCAGTAATGACAGAATATTGATTGTCCATTGCAAAAGTAAAATGGAAAAAACAGGCAGGGAGTGGAATATCCTGCTTGGGATGGATGGATGAATGAATGGCTGGAACCCGGAACAGGTACATTCAATACATGATACAATTCAACTCTTTTTGCAGGTTCCACTTGTCTGTGTTGTATTTGCCAACATAATTCTATTCTAAACATACTAGCAGAACCATGGCTTTAATGTATCTGAAAGTGCCATAGGACTTTGCTGTGCAACAGGGTTGGTTGGTAAACCTACACTTCTGGCAGTTCCTGTTCCAGGAGAGGTCTTAGCATTAGCGCAAAAGTATCAGTAGTATCCTCACATCAAAACCAGGACTCTTAATGTGATCTTACTTGCTCCATTAGTAATTGCATCATCAAGCTACTAAATCAATACTAAACATGCTGACTTTGTGATAAAAGACACTGACTTTGCAGTCAGTCGAACATATCTCCAAAGCCACTTGGGACTGAGATGTAAAAATCACATGCTCAACCCAACCAAATTCTACACCAGAGTTTTTGGAGGGATGGGGGTGGGGGAGATGGCATAGTATATCCCAGCTTGTGGTTAGTGTGACATTTGTGACAATTGCATTAAGGAATCATCGTAACTAGGAAGGAATTTAATATAATACTGTAAGCATTACATATCAAGTAAGCGTTAAACCTATGCCACATGTAGTAGCCAGGAGTGATAGTATTCTTTCTTAGTTCTACCATAAATATTTTTTACAATGGAACTTCATTTGGTTTTCAATGATATTTTCAGTTAAAATGTCACAAATACATCCTTCACTGTTTTTCATTTTACTTTCACCATTATTATTATTATTATTTATTTATATAGCACCATCAACGTACATGGTGCTGTACAGATTACACAGTAAATAGCAAGACCCTGCCGCATAGGCTTACAATCTAATAAGTTAACTGAAAGTGGTTTATATTAGTCTCTCATGGCCAGCCTCTGAAATATTTATTTATTTTGAATTGCTACTCTATGCCCACTTTGCTAGAGAGAGGCCTTTGTTGTTACACTGCCTAACTATTTCAATTGCTTGATCTGCCAAGTGAGTAGGAGATCAAACAAATAGGGGATCAATATGACCATTGACCAAGTCTCCCTCTGGGAAATATAAAAGGAGAATTAATTACTGCTCTTCGGAGACTGCAGCAGCAGAAAGCACCCTTTGGTTTTGAAACAGAATGTTGCAGCAACCCTCTTAATCCTCCTTTCTCCAATTATGTACGTCATTTTCAAGACCCCGTGCCATTCTACCATTTATAAGTAGCCACTCTCTAGTCTCTCAAATGCCTTTTGAAATCAATCTCTTTCTGATGGAATTACCTTTCCTTTGTTAACCACTATAGATATGCATCCCTAACTTGATTCCTGTATGTATTATCTTTCTTTGCTGTAATTCTGTTTCCAAGCCAAACTTAATTATATAATGACTCCTTTAAAAAAAAAAATCCAGCTCAAACTGAAATGCATGCCTGTAGATTTATCTAGTTGTGAATTAAATTAGCCTGACACATCATAAATTGTCCAAGAACATCCAGTGAGCTTCATGGTTGAGCAGGAGTTAGAGCAATACTCTCATCTACAGTGCCAAATTGTTAAGAGAAGACGGTTATATCAAATACATCTGTGAACACCTAGTTAGTCACATATAAAGTAATGTTACCTCTAGATTGGGGTGGGCAACCACTTGTGCGCCACCACTACCCCCGGTTACTGCCCCCAGTGAGCTGCTAATAATTGCCACTGCTGTGAGGCAGCAATTCAGCTGGGAAACAAAGTTTGCAGGAACTTGTGTCTTGTTTCCCATCAAAATTCTGGGATTCCAGCACCACAGCCACTTCCAATGTGGGTCAGCTACTTCCAGTGGCGGCGGCTGTGGGATGCAGCCCCCAGAGTGTTTTTTTTGGGGGGGCAGCAATGTGGCCCCACAACCCTCTGATATTGCCCACTCTTACTCTGTACTGGTAGCTTCCTGTACTGTAAACTAGAAAAGGATAAAGGGTATAATTTTTGTATGGTATGTATATACAAATGTAGAGGAGGGGCATTTGCACACACGCACACACACACACACAAAAACACTATTCCACCAATATTAATTCCATAGAACTCCTTTGCACTGTTTTTATTAGCAGAAGACACCATGGATCGGCACAGTCTCAATGTGGTTTGTGTGCTTGAAACCTGATAGATCTGAAGAAGTTGCACCCCAAGGCTACTTGAAATACCACAAGAGGATATTGTTCATCAGAGCATGAGATTTTTAATAGTCTGTATAAAGTGCTACTTCAAATAGTCTGGTAGTAAATGAAGTAAGGGCAAGTTACCAATTGAGGGTGTAGAGGGTTGCTTCTCAGCTTTGCAGATGGTACAAAGCGAGGAGGGAGAGCCAACACCATAGAAGACAGGTTCAAGATTCAAAAGGATCTACACAGGCTGGAACACTGGACTTATCTAATAAGACGTGATTCAAGAAAGAGAAATGTGAAATCTTGCATCTAGGCACAAACAAAATCAAACACACAAGTACGGGATGGGAGAGACCTGGCTTGGCAGCAGTACAAGTGAAAAGGAGCTAGGTGTCTTAGTGGCTCAGAAGCTGAATATGAGCCAGAAGAGAGATGTGGAGCTAAGAAAACTAATAGAATCTCGAATCAGCGCCAAACTCATGGGAAGGAATTGTTCTGCTCTCTTCTGCATTAAGTCCGGACACATTTGGAGTACTGAAGCAGATTTCAGCTAAACATTAGGAGTTGAACAGCTCATACAAACAGAGCTGTTCAGCAGTGGATCAGACTGCCTTGGGAGGTGGTGGGCTTTGCTGTAGGTATTAAAGTAAAGGCTGGGTGGCCATATCACCAGAGATGCTGTAGGTATATCCTGCACTGCACAGACTGCATTGAGGAGGGTCTGACTAGATGATCTCTGAGGTCCCTTGCAACTCTACAATTCTATGAAAGGCCTTAAGTGGGCCCCAAATATTTTTCAGTTACCCAAATTATCTAGGATGATGCTGTCTTTACACAACAACTCACCCAGAAGTGACTCTCTCTCACACACACAGACATGCCTAGAAAGCAAACCCACTCCTTGCTATTCCTTCATAAAAGGAATCTTAGTATGTATCTAAGCAACAGGTGTAGCCAAGCTGGAAAGGTGGGCCTGACCTTACCCAGTTTGGAAAGCAATGTCTTCTGTTAGGTTCATAAGCATGTTTTCCTGGAAGTGGGACTTGACATACATAGGACTGCACTGTTAATTTCAAGGAAACACATTAGGGTTTAAGTGTGTAACGATAGATGGCGGTTTTGAAGAAATCTTGAGTATTAAAGTTAGGATGAAACTGCATACAAAAAACATGGCTATGAACACAGAACACACATAGTGTATTTCATAGGACACAGATGAAATAGATTACTATGATAGAATTTTCTATCATAGAAATAGATTACTATGATAGAATTTTCCTGCCTTCTGGGTAGGAAAATTCTATGGTGAAAAGTGAGCCAGTGCAAATGTTACAGTTTCTCTGTTTATAAGATGTATTAACCAGTTTTTATTATAAAATAATCCTAAAGCAAGACACAAAACCCATAAAGCACAATAGAATCATACAAACATTAACAGATAAAACAGTGTAGAACAGAAACACAGATAAATAACACTTTGCAAGATGCTGCAACACAGATTCAATTAAAAAAACCCTGGGTGCACAGATAAAGCAAAAGGCTTGCAAGACTTGGTGCGAGCCATACATGAGGACGTTCCACAGTCAACGTGCCTGTATTGAGAATATACAGCAACTTCAATGTATATTGAAGCCCAGGCAAATGTGGCACTGTCAAGAGCGCCCCCTCCATAAGATACATAAGGGAGAAGGTTATCCATCGACTATCCTAGTCCTAAATCATGTAGGGCTTTATATGTCAGCACAACAAGCTTGGGTTTGGCTTGATAGTTTATGGCAGCAAGTGCAACTCCTTCAAAACTGGTGTAATATGTTCCTGATAGAACCTTGAAGGCAGCTCCACAGTGGTGCCAGACTATCCCTATACAGGAACAGCTGTAATAGGTAAACTGAATGAAGTTGGGAAAAGGCACTCTTCTCCGTGGAGGCTGCTTGTGCCTCCATTGACAATGAAGGATCTAGGAGCATCCCCCAAGCTACGCACCTGCTCCTTCAAAGGGAGTGCAGCCCCATCCAGAACAGGCAAATTTCCACATGCCCAGAAGCATGAACGGTCTATCCAGAGTGCTTCTGTCTTGTCAGGATTCAGACTCAACTTACTTGCCTTCATCCAGCTCACCACTAAATCTAGACACTGGTGAAGGGCCTGCACAGCCTCTCTTGACTCAGATGATACAGAGAAATAGTGTTGGGTATTAATGACACTTCACTCCAAATCTCGTAATGACCCCCCACGGCTTCATGTGGATGAACAGCATGAAGAACAAAATAGAAACCGGCAGGACCCCGTGGCTTAACTGCCATGAGCTTGAGGTATGGTCACCCAATACTGTCCTCTGAACATGCCCCTGCAGATTGGAGCGGATCCACTGTAGCACCGACACAAAACCCACACAGTTCATCCAGAAGAAAACCATAGTCAACTGTATCAAAAGCTACTGAGAGTTCAACGAGGTCACACTCCCCCACATCTCTCTCTCTCTCGATAGAGGTCATCTGTTAGGGCAACCAAGGCTGACTCAGTCTCCAGACCAGGCCTGAACCCAGAGTGGAAAAGGACTAGATCCTCTTTTTCTTCCAAGCGCCTGAAAGCTGTGCGGCCGCCATCTTCTCACCACCCTAAGGGAAGGCAGTGTGAATCATCTCCAACAGGCCTTGGGGAATGTTCATATCTTGACTGCCATTTTGTACATTCTCTGAGTAATACACATGTTTTCTGGCAGCTCACATTCAACCCACTGTCTAATGTTATGTAACCCATGGCTTTCACACCTATCAATCAGCTGAGCTGTGAGGAAAAGATGCACAATTCATGGACAGCTTATGCGCACATTGTCCATGAAGCATGGTGCATGAGAATGGCGTGTTATGCGCATTAGCCACCCAACCCACATTGCCCTTGACATAGATAGGGGATTCCTGCCTGGGGCACCCAGGGGTGCATTTTGCAGGATAAAGTTCATTGTCATTTTTGCTTTCTTCTCTTTCACTTTGTATCATTTTGAGGGGCCATCATTCCCTCTCGTTGTAACACGTCTGCATGTGCACCAGCTAGACACAAAATGCAAGTATCAGTATACTTGCTAGACCCCCAGGTTTTGCAGAAGTACCAAAAGTGCTTGGTTCTCATGAAATGCTGACAGATTTTTGGTGGGGTAGAAACAGCTGGGGGAGGATGGGGATTGGACTGGAGTGACTAGGGTGACCATAAGGAAAGGAGGACAGGGTTCCTGTATCGCCCTGTCCTCCTTTTCATATGATCACCCTAGGAGTAACTGAATCGTCAACAGGAGCACTCCACGCTGCAACATTTTGTTACAGATCCCATTTGTATCGAGTAATTTAATTTCCATCCAAGGTGGGGATTTAAATATAGTTAAAATCCAGATCTTGTGCTGGGTGCTGAATTTACTACATTGTGACCAGACCTCTGGAACTGTACCATTTAGGCAACGTGGGTCCAGGCAACCTGTGTCCAGGCACCTGCTGCCTTTCCAAGCATCCACGTCTTTAGCTCTGAGCTTAAGAGGGTGCAGGGGGAGAGGGAAGGGAAAAGACGAGAAGTCTAAATGAACCCAATACTGCTGATTAAGGTCCTAAGAGATGATCTAATTTAGCTATATAAAATCATGAAAGGGAAAGAATTAATTGATACTAATGAGTTATATGAGATAACATCATAATTAATTCCTACATAACAAGAGGACATGGGCCTGAAGTTAGAAAAAGGAAAGAGGGGGGTGGGGAGAATCAAAAGGCTGGCCTATATATCATAGTAGATTACAGAATGTAGTTGGAATATGAAATAAAACTACCCGAGCTAGAAGTGGAAGGAAGTTGTTGCACCATCTCAAAAGTGAATTGAACATTTCTCCTCTGGGGAGGCTTTTTCGGGCAATCAATCACCTGTTGAGTTCTTGATGCTGTTGGTTAAACATAGGTTAGCATCTTTCTTTTCCCAGGGATGCCAGGGCAGGCCTTTGCAGGCTGGGTGTTCTGTAGGAAAAGTGCACACAGTCCCAGTTGCATTCAAGGCCACGTAAGATAGTTAGCTAAAAAACACTTAAAGATGTGAAAGTTCATTTTACACTCCTGTGTGTGGGCTTCCTGAGGGGACCCTGGGCCAGATTTATCCCTAGTGTAGTGCAAGGAGTTTCACCAGGGATTTCTCTGCCTAATCTGTCTATCAGCAAGTGTACAAACAACATATTATGGCAGTTGCTAAGGTAACTACACAGATTTGGGTTTCCCCCCCTAAATACCAGAGCCAAGTAAATCAGCGCATAAGCCTTTCTGAAATTTCTCAGTGTATTAAGTTACCATTCATATATTATTGCACCAACTTAAGTATTTTTTTCTTTAATATTCTCAGTTTTGTGAGACTGTTAAGGCATTAGCTCTTTTTCCTATTCCAACAAGGAGCTACTTAGTCCTTTGGTGTATAAATCACAAGTGACCAGTTATGTGCCAAGGATAGAAAGCTTTGATAAATCACAGAAATAATAAATTATGTGGGGAAAAGGGCATTCTTCCCTCTTTGGGTTTGGTTGGGGTGGGAACGGCAGTGGAGGCAAGGAGAATTTCCATAAAAATTACCTTTCTGTATTGACTCCACATTCACAAATTTGAATCCAGGAAATGTCTTAAAAATGGGCACAAGCAACTGTATTTATTTTAGCATGCACTATACAAAATGTTTTTCTTTCCAAATGTATGTTCTATAGCACAGCATCCTCTTTAGTACTAAGGCAGTTCTAGCAGGAGTATAGGGCTAATAAAATCCATAGGAGCTAGCAGCATAAGGCTTGCTAGCTTGCCACCAGGAGGAATACAGACAGGCATTAGGCTAATGCAATAAAATGATTGACTAACCAATGGTCTTTCTCTCAAAATACAGCTACATAAGGAGTTCCAGCACACCAGTCATCAATTCACTGACCCATTCAGACTATGTCACACACCTCATGGAAAAGGAGAAAGAATAAGAAATCAAAACACTCAAGCAAACATTTGTGTACATGTGCTCCATCACAGAGGGATGTTACAGGACAAACAGTGACACACCTAGGTAATTTGAGACCCTGGACTTGATAGTGTTACGGGTCCCCCATCCCCCTTAAAACAGCCACGTATATTATTTGAAGCATACAGCTAACGTTTCTCTTCTCTTCCCACATGCATACCACCATTCAGTGCTTCACAAACTGCTTCTATATTCCTGATATGTTGGAGCAAGAGAGAGAGATTCTGTTTGTGTGCAGATTCACATATTTAATTCAATTAAATCATAGCATCGTCATGGCTACACAGGAATGAAAGGAAGTTTGCTTCTGCTGCCCCATGCTCAGGGCCGGTGCCAGACTATTTTGCGCCCTAGGCAAGGTGAGCTACTTTCACCCACCCACCCGCAAAAAATGCCAACTTTGATTTTTAAGAACAGATGTTTCCTGGAAAAAATAAGAAGCACAAAACTTGAAACTGCTAAATTTATTTTAAAGTGCAAGAAATACGTCATGCCAATTATAGAAAACAAATTGGAAAGGAACATCTATGGGTCTAAAATGCATTATTTAATAGGAATATCACCTCCAGATCATCCCCCCAACTCACATGCGCACACACACACACACACTCAGCATCACTCACACCAAACAAACACACGCATGAACACATGCATTCACTCAAAGA
This sequence comes from Elgaria multicarinata webbii, assembly GCF_023053635.1. Taxonomy (NCBI): domain Eukaryota; kingdom Metazoa; phylum Chordata; class Lepidosauria; order Squamata; family Anguidae; genus Elgaria; species Elgaria multicarinata. The sequence continues at coordinate 77,630,756 of NC_086178.1, read as the reverse complement.
CCCCATGCACCCCATTCACCCATACATTCTCTCTCTCTCTCTCTCTCTTCCGGGCGCGTTCTGGAAGTCCGAACGAAGAGCTGCCCCACCCCCACCCCCACCCCAACATCCCTGGCTTTGCTTCAGCTGGGCTGGCGCGGGGCGCCATCTCACCTAACCAGGCCCAGTTGAATCCTCAGGCCGGGCCAGCTCACAGCCAATGCGTGTGAGTGCTTCGCTGCGCCCAGCGCCCCTCTTAGATTTGGCGCTCTAGGCGGCCGCCTGAGTGGCCTCTATGGTAGCACCGGCCCTGCCCATGCTAATCACTTTCCCTTGGGAAGGGGCACTGTTTTGTTGTAGGAAAGGATGCTATATTTGAAAATTAAAAAAATAAATAAAACAGCATCTGTGCCATGTACATAGCTGGTTGGCAGCGCCTTGACAACAAAATGTGTTTAAAAATTAGGCGAGAGGATTCTGCAGTGACCAGCTTCAGCCCCAGTGAGTCCTAGCCTGCCTACAATAAGCTGACAAGACCCACTCCTAGCTGTATCACTGAGACTAACAGAATGATCCAAAATCAACTATGATCGCTTGTGAAACCACAAGTGAAACTGACGCTTGCCATGGGGATTTTGGTATGGCATGCATCCACAGGTAATTTGGGTTGTGAGAGTGGTTGTTACTTCTCATAGGCAATAATAGGGCCTCGCATCCTGCCCATTATCCTGGTTCACAGTTCTTATTACCTGCTTTATTTCCTACGAGAAGTGCAGATAGCTCTTGTGTCCCTCTAGATGTTTTGGCCTACAACTCCCACCAACATAACCAATGGCGAGGGATGCTGGCAGATGTAGGCCCCATTTAGAGACCCACTTGTTGCCCACCCCTGCTTTAATAGAATACCCAGACTGTAGTGTCTTAACTTACAGTTAATACCCAGCAAAACTATGGGGAAAGAGGAGACTCTCCCTCCCATGATTCACTGCCAATAAACATTCTGAAATGTGTCAAGGGAGATGTAGAGCTCTGAACGTTGTATCATAAGGAGACAGATCAACGAAAGACCATGTATAACTGGAGGTTTGTTTAATCCCCTCCATGTTTCTTTATGAGGGTCACCATGGCCTCCTCCACTTCACCATCCTCAGATGCAGATAAATCATTAAAACACAGGAAAATCCTGACACCAGTAAAACATGTGGCAATTTGGCAGGGGAGGGAGAAGGTTGGGAGGTGAACTCACCATGATGTCTTGCCTTTGGGCCTTTGCCTCTTGACTTGAAGGATTACCCTATGATGCACACATGACTTTTTTCATTGGCAGGAAATGCCAAATCCCAAACAGCCCTAGGTGCTTAGTTTTAAGATTCTTAAGTACAAACAAGAGGAAAGTGAAGCAGCTTCTTACAACTTTCACCAGGCAACACTATTATAGAAGGGTCTAGTGCTAATTGATATGCATTCAGAATCACGATTGCACTCCTCTACAACCAGGTTGGAAGTGGACGTTGCGTCTGAAATATTTAGGGTTTATTTATGCAATACTTGTGCCCTGTTGAAATTGTCCCAGGCTGGTTAAGCACAATTTTATGTCCTTTATATTTTCTGAGATCATCATCAAGTGGCTAAAGAGCAGAAGGGTAGAGTATGTCAGACAAAAATAGTCTGCAAATTCTACTGCCATATTTATATTTCAGGAACAAATATGGCATGAAATTGTCCCTAGACAGTTTGGTCAACTGCACACTGTCTTTGATTATGTTAAAAGTATTGTGCAAAACTTGTAGTATTAACAGATAAGCATAAAAAATGACTGCAGCATGGAGTGCTTCTACTCAGGGTTTTGCCAAGACCAGTCCAGTCCCCTTCTTACCTGGTTTTCCTTCCCACACTCCACCATTTAGTGTTTTGTGCTCAGTCTTCATTGGATAACATTTTGCCTCCTTCTTGGAGTGGCTTTTTTTTGTTTCCTTGTTTTGTTTTTTGAGGGGGTGAGGTGGAAATACTTGTACACAATCTCATATTAATATTTGAGGGTTTCCCCCCATTGATTTCTATGAGGAGCTCTTATCATCCTTGGGGACATTTAACAATAATTTCTCAGAGCTCCATCAGACAAGCGTTTTATTGCACGCTCGTTACTGGGCACTCACAGATTTTTGTGGGTCCCTCTCACGATGTTGTCTGCCTCCTGCACACCTCCCATGCCTTCTTTGCACCATAAAAAACACCCTAGTAAGTCCAACTTATTTTTAAAGATGGAAGTTACTACCATTTCCTGCTGTTTGCAGGAGAAGCAGCGCAATCAAAATGGCCCACTGAATGGGCCATGTGCACGTTCTTTACTTCCTCTTTCAAAAGAGGAAGTAATAAGGGACAAACACCAGGTGGAGAAGCGATGGTAAGCAAATGTGATTTCCCCCCATGTGTTGACGCTCTCAGTGTAAATCAGGAAACGGCCAATGATTGTTCTGCCTACTTTTTATCTTTATATATCTCTTCTTCCATCCTTCTTCTCCAGCTATTCTATTTCATCACCCCCACCTCTAGGTCATTTTTATTCTCAGTCACTGCCCCCTTTTAAAAAAAAACTCTTAAGAATTTTCAGACCCCTGCAAACTTTGGGGTTACCCTGAGGCTACCTGATATACCTCTTATGCATGAATGGTGTGGTTTCGACAATATTTCAATTAATTAATTAATTAATTTTATTACATTTCTATACTATCCAATAGCTGAAGCTCTCTGGGCAGTTCACAACAATTAAAACCATAAAATACAAGCCAATAAAATAAAGATGATAAAATGCACTACAAAATTTTAAAGTTTAAAACTACTATGTGTAAATAAAAATAACCAGAGACTATCAGCAGTTCAAAAATTTAAAATACAATACCAGATAAAAAATAAACTGAAAAACTAAAACGGATGGGAGTATAAAAAGGTCATTACCTGACACCGAAACGAACACAACATAGGCACCAGGCGAACCTCTCTGGGAAGCTCATTCCACAGACTGGTGCCACAGCAGAAAAGACTCTCTTCTTAGTAGTAGAATATTTGCTTTAGCATGGGCAAACTTGAATTGCTAATAGAAAGAGCAAATGGGGCACTGCAGCAAAATCTTGCAGTGTGGAGTGCTTCTGCTCTGGGTTCCAGCCACTCCAGTGTATTTCCCCACTCCCTGTGTTTTGTTTTTCTTCCAAACAGCCAGTCAATGTTCCATGCCCACTAATCAGGCTTCTTTTTCATTGGCCTTTTTAGTGCCCCCCCCATTAAAAACTGTGGATTTATCGATTGATTTCTATGGGCATCGCTTTGCTCCAGTTGTGGGGATATTTTTAAATAGCTTCTTAGAGTGAACTAAGGACTGGCCTATCCAGACAAACAGATGCTTCTGTCCAGCACCATCTCAAGGTATTTTGGCACCCTAGACAAGGTGTGATTTTGATCCTGTCCCACCACCACCACCACCACTATGCCATCCACCACGTGTCATTTTCCCCTTCAGTCTATCAACATGCTGTGGCACTGAGTTATCGTTGGGCTATTTTTGGGAAGGTCCACTATTCCCCCCCTTAAGTTTTTTTCTACACCTGAAACTCAGAGTTACCACAATCTGCTGTTGGGTGTAGACGGTGTGATTTTGGCTATATTCTCAAAAGCATGTGAAGTCTTGAATCCGTAAGAGCAGAAATGATGATAACTCTGTTCATGAGGACAAGACACATGAAATTTAGGCCAAAGGGTGCAGGTTTTCCACTCCTGTTTAGATAATGATGGACTGTCATGAGTAACAAACTTCCAGAAGGACACTTTCCATCTAGTTATATTTGTGTTCAAGGAAACAACATTTACACACGTGTTCATTATCAATTACAGTTAAAGTCATGAAATACTGCATTGCGAGAGATTCTGAAGTTTAGGGGATTTTCATTTTGTTCAAAATTGCGCTGTATTTTCATTATTGTTTGTTGCCTCTGCTATTGTTGCGTTTTAAAGTGCAGATAAGCTGCACTGCCCTGCTGTAAAACCCATGTATATTCAACATTTATATTTGTTAAAACATTAATAACATTTAATGGGAATTTAATAACACTTGTTTATTAGTTGTTATTTCAAATATGATTGAAGGACAGAATATGACCTGAACAGCCAGAGGGATATAAAAAAAAGTATCTACATAATCTTGTATTTTCAAATGGGATTATTACTTATGTAGTGTTATGCCTCCAATGTGGTGGACACGCTGTTTGCCTAAGGCTACAATCCTATGCACACTTACCTGTGAGTAAGCCCCACTGAAGTCCATGGTTCTCGCTTCTGCATAGGTATGAATAGGATTACACTGCCAGTTAATCAGAAGATTTAAATAACTGTGGCGAAGTTCATACACAGGCCATGGCAATTCTATGATCAATTCAACACCTTGTGATGGCAGAGCAGTAAGAAGGTGAAGGGGAAGAAAGGTTTCTTGAACCAGAGACAGTAATTAGCTATGGAATAAAGGTAACAGACTTTTTTGTTTTGTAATGGATGAAATGTGATTCATTAAATAATTTGTGAAGTCCATCAAAACCAACACTGCAAAGGCAACCAATAAAGCCTTAGGGCGCATCATGCAATGACCCGAGAAAACAGAGCCTGTTAAAAAGCAACTGGTTTTCGATTCCAGATGCCGGTAGCCTTTCTGAATGTGCAGCCACTGCCATACGGTTTCCCTTGTGCCACTTCCTATTATGATCATGTTTCCTTAGTTTCAAAGTGTAACCTGCCCTATACATTGATATTTAGAAATGCACGGATAAAAAGACAAATTCCGTCTCTCCCCCTCCAGTTACAACATCCTTCGGCAGCTTATATGCGGGTTCGCCAGGTGCTGGACTCCTTATGCACACAGAGATAGTGCAGTGTCAACAAAAATGCTACAGTGACATTTCCACCACCCCCTCCTCACCCGCACCACAACCCTCTCTCTCAATTACATGTAAGCTTTTCACTGCCAGTATAAAATACATATTGTGCTCTTGCAAGATTCATTGGACTAAGGTCAGCTGGAACTTATTCTCCTTGTTTTTCCAGAACAAGACAAAACTGACATCTGTAAAATTTGCTGTTAAATAATCCAAAACAGAACAGGAGCAGGACAATATAGAAAAGTCAAATGTTAGGAGCATGTAGATTAGGAATGCGGTTTTCTGTTTTGTTTTGTTTTAACCACCCAGATTTAAGTAAATTGGTGTTATTTTGCTGTTTATAATGTGTACACTCTCATCATTTTACAATTTAAACACCAGACGTTGTGCATGTATTATATGCAAACATATATCCCAGGTTGTTGTTTTTCTTCAGATGCATCTAATTAAAACCCTGACAGTTGGGATAGTCTTTAGGTTTACTTCATGCTTCTGTTTTCCAATTTAATGCATTGTTTGCAACTTCTTGAATACCAATTGACTGAGCAGATATTTAAAGATCCCAATTAAGAAAAACAGATTAGTTTACTTGACACCACAAGTCAATAAATAAAAATAAGTTTATCAGCCAAAAAAGACATATAATGAAGTACGGGGGACAGGAGGAGCAAAAAAGAAAAGAAATTGCACAAGCTGTTTTAAAAGCCTGTCCTTTTTTAAAAGTTGGGCGGGGGGTTGTGTGTGTATGTGTGTGTTTTACGTGGGAAAGGCACTTGGAAGGAGATGCAGGGCTTTCCCTAGAATGAGCTGCTGATAAATCTAATCCTGAAGGACTGGAAATGAGGTAACAGAAATTTTGATGAAAATTATGTACATGCACTGTGACAAGCTCATAAACACTGCCACTATGATAAGTTTTCCTAGGTTGTTTTTTTTTTAAAGACCCGACACAACTGTATAAACCCAAACTCTAATTTTTACAGCCTTGGGTTTGGAGATCTGTCATTGGGAGATATAATGGAAAGAATAATTGCTTGGTAGCTGCACAAACATGAGATGTGTTGTCAGGCTACAGTTCGGAGGCTACATCTGGCTTCAGAAATGATTGATGCTGTCTCTGTGTGCAATTCGAGACACATTTTTTTTCTTAGTGTGGCTAACATTCCTAACTTTCCTGCATCTACAGCAATTAATTAATTACTGCTGCGGGCGGGGGGGGGAGGGAAGCACACACCTTCTCCCCCCCTCCCTCTCTCCGCTTTTTGTTTTGTTTTCCCTTTTAACACCATCTTTCTAATGCGGTCATTCAGCACTCAAGAATAGTAGGGCAAGGTAACCCATGTGATTTCAATTTGAAATGAAAAGTCATGTCTGAATAACAGAACAGCATTCTCATTTCCTAATACTCTGGTTTTTACTACTTTGCATTCAACTGTGAAAAGTCTTTTAAAACTCTGAACAGCAGTAAAACTTGAATGAATTTTTGACCCATTATTGCATAGCGGGTGCTCTTTCCAAGTTGTAGAGACTGCCAAGTTCTCCCCACCTAATATTTCCACTTTAATTGTGCCACTTGAGAAATTTACGTGCCTCAAAATATGGCATGAATCTTACGCTTATTGCAGTATCATTAGCAGCAACATTTAAGCAACATCTGTGTGCTATAGAACTAATTGAAGTAGCAGAAGTGGCAGCTGTAAATCCACAGGAAGATGGCAGTTTGCACCCAGCACTGCTGAGTTAGCTAGTAACTGTCAGCCTGTTCCTGCAATCTGCTCTCGAGTACTCTGGTACAGGCACACAGTGTCCAAAAAAATACAGCGAGTAGGCTAATGATCCTATTAACCACTTTGCTGCACCAATTTGGCTGTTTTTCCAGTTTCCTTGTTGAATTTCATTATATATTTCACCATGCCAGTAAAAAGCCCACTCTGAGACATGTCTGAGTTTAAACTAGTTACCCTGTCTGAGGGAGCCCCCTTTTTGGGGCAAAACAAAAGCACCCACGCACCTCCATTGTTATTGACATTCATTTCCATGCGTTCCTATCCTTTAAGAAACAAAAAACAAAAAGAATTTTCTTTAAAAAGGAAGACAGCCACGAAGATGCCATCCTTAGAAGTGGTTATTGAAACAAAAAAACCAACTCTTTGTTTCTGCTTAAAAACATACCTTCATAATGGTTGATTTGGTAAGCCAGTGGTTTCCATTGTGATACATAAATCTTAAAGGGCAATCTTAGCCATGTCTACTCAAAAGTAAGTCCCATTCAGTTCAATGAGACCTACTTCCAGGTGAGTGTGTATAATTGACCACCACTATATCACATGCTCTCTTTCAAACACGTGTTGACAGTTCAACTTAACATATGGAATTTATACTATGCCTTTCTCTTACCCATTTTCAATTTCTATTTTTAAAACAGATTATACTACCAAATCATCATATTCTAGGAAGCAGATCTAGTTATACTTCACAATGTAATTGTTCCTCACAATAAAATTAAGGCATATGATGTGAAGGTCATTAAACCTTGCAGCCACTTGTTACATAGGGGAGAATTACTTCTCCACGTGCACACACACACAAAATCCTTTCTGTTGAGACCATTCCAATGTGCCAGAATCATCATCCTATCCTGTACTCTTTATCCTGTACTCTGGGCCAAATGACACAGGATACTCCATGCATTTCTTTTTGTTGTGTGAATCCTTTTAGAAAAGCAAATAGCAACCAGGTAGGTGTATGTGTGTGTGCAGAGAGAGATCAAACTCAGGATTGCAGGGAGGAGGATTTTAACCCTTCCCCCACTGATGTGGTTCCAAATAGTGCCCTTGAAGCTCCCTGGTACAGTAGGGGCTTCGATGGGGGTAGATAAAAATCCTCCTGTCTGCCGTCCACAGTTCCAAATCCAGTTAGGCCTCCCTCTGATGACTATTTGCATTTCTAAAGATTCACACGCAACTTAAAAGAGCTACATTTAGCTTTATGTGTGTTTGATCATCTGTTACTGGCAGTGATCTTGGATCTGAGTGGTTTCCAAAACAGAAACCCAGTTCATCATGTGATTTATCACATGATGAAGCAGGTAGACAGACTTTAGGAAGCCTTCCCACCCACCCCCATTTCATAGTTTGGGAATTACAATAACAAATCCCTTATGAAACCTGCAACATCAGGTCCATTGCTGATTCAATTAACTGGTGACAGGACAGAAAGGGGTGGGCTGAGAGATAAAAGGTGTGTTTTTCAACTGTACCTAACACATTATCTAGTTTTATGGCAGCCTTATTATTCAGTATTACTCTGTGTTCTATGAATCTGGTTTCCTAAATAAAATACAAAACAGGTTAATTGAGGGAGTGAAACAGAATGGATTTAACTATTAGCACGAAGTAATCCGGCCTTAACTGTAGCTAGTGCCTGAAAGAATATTGGTGCTTCATCTTTTTCTCCCCTACATTCATAATGCCAAGTATATCCAGCACAAGCAGCAAATAAATATGCGGCCTATTAAGGTTTACAGACTTGCTGCGACTTTGCTTTTAATTCCAGCCTTTTCGTTCCCTTTTGTGCTGGTGCTGGTTGGATGCATTTTCACTCTTCGCTTGGCCCTTAGACAATTATGTAACTGGTATCTTTAGAAGCATTCAAGTGTGCTGGAAATACACAAAAGAAGACCTCTTTCAATATATGATGACTGGTGTGTTTGCCAACAACCCAACTTCATTAGAAAATTGGCACGTCCAGTCAGCTACCATGTGACACACCGTTAACCGTGGATATTTGTTGCCTTAATGCACAAGTACTCAGGGACTGAACTGATAAGGGAAAAACTCTTTCAAATCTGCTGAACTACACGCTTAGGGTGGCACAGAGCATTGCAATATTGAAAATCAATAGTCATGTGACAGTTTAAAGATCAGAGGTTCCTTGAATTAACTTTGTAGTACTAAATTACCAGCCTCTACTTTTATTTTTATTTTGTAAGTGCAAAATATATATGTTTTAGATTACCCAGCTAAAGATCATCTTGAAAAACAAACATCATAATGAAACAAAGAACGACAATCAACGGGTCGTAACACTTAATGTCATCTCATTTAAATATTATCATCCTTTTCTTTTTGCAATCGAAATTAAAAAATAGTTTTAAAACAGTAGAATATTATTAAACTGTCCCAATTTGCTAATACAGTTAATTTTGCAATAATATTGCAGTATCCTGCAAATACAAATAAACCTACAATGGCTTACTAATTTTAATCAAAGTCTTGATGCCTCCTCTGTGATTTTAATGGGTAACATTCCTATAGTAGCCTATCTGCCTGAATAAAAGCACACTATATTAAATCCTATACTAATTATTAACACGTAATTAATGACACAAAACATTTAAAAATCCAGGCCTCGATCGTACAGTTGTTCACATTGGATAGGTCTGTCCATAATTTTCACTGATAAAAATATGTCTTGTGAATAAGTGTGCAGGAGTGAGACGTTACCATTCCCCTGCATAGTATTTGCAACTAATCATTTTCACTAAATAAGAACATAAGAATTATGCTAGATCAGACCAAAGGTCCATCTAGTCCAGCATTCTGTTCACAGTGGCTGACCAGCTGTCGACAGGAAATCCATAAGAAGGATATGAGTGCAAGAGCATCCTTCCACCCATGTTCCCCAGCAACTGGTGTACATAGGCATACTTCCTTTGATATTGGAGGTAGCATGTAGCCATCAGGACTAGTATCCATCAATAGCATTCTCCTCCATGAATTTGTCCAATCTCCTTTTAAAGCCATCCAAATTGGTGACCATCTCTACATCTTGTGGAAGTGAAATCCATAATTAAACTATGTGCTGTGTAAAGAAGTATCTCCTTTTATCTTTCCTGCATCTCCCACCAGTCAGCTTTATGGGATGATCCTGGGTTCTAGTATTATGAGAGAGGGAGAAAAAAAAAGTCTCCCTATCCACTTCCTCCACAAATGCATAATTTTGTACATTTCTGTTATGTCTCCTCTTACGTGCCTTTCTCTAAGCCAAATAGTCCCAGATGTAAAATTTTGTCACAGGGGAGTTTCTCCAGCCCCTTGATAATTTTAGCTGCCATTTTCTGCAGCTTTTCCAACTCCACAATATCCCTTTTTAGGTGCAGTGACAAGAACTATGCACAGTATTTGAAGTGTGGTCACACCATAGATTTTTATAAGGAGAGTATGAAGATGGCAGTTTTATTTTCGATTCCTTTCCCAATTATGTCTAACATGGAATTTGTATTTTTCACAGCAGCCACACACTGGGGCCATAACTAGACCTAAGGTTTATCCCTGGATCGTCCAAGGGTCAAACCTGTTCATCTAGGTGACACACAGGGGATCCAGTGCTCAGGCAGGGGCGAACCCTGGATGATCCCAGGATAAACCTTAGGTCTAGCTGTGGCCTGGGTTGACATCGAGCTGGTTCCAATACAGATCCATGTGGAGTCCCACTGTTTACATCTCTCCATTGGAATTTACCATTTATTCCTATTCTCTGCTTTACATTCTTTAACTAGCTACAGATCCATAAGAGGGCCCCTCCTCTTATTCCAGGACTGCTAAGTCTGCTCAGGAGACTTTGGTGAGGGAATTTGTAAAAGCCTTTTGGAAGTCCAAATCAACAATGTCCACCGGATCACCCAGGTCCACATGTTTACTGACAATCTCAAAGAATTCTAAAAGTTAGTGAGACAGGACTTAACATTGAGGAAGCCGTGTTGATTCTTTTTCAGCAGGGCTTGTCCTTCTAGATGCTTACTAATTTTATGTTTAACCATGCTTTTAACCAGTTTACAGATGTTAAGCTAATTGACCTGTAATTTCTGTACCTTCCCCTTCCCAGGATCCCTTTTTTAAAAACTGTGTTACATTGGCCTTTGTCTAGTCCTCTTGCGCCAAGGATGATCTTAGGGACCTGTTATATATTTTTGTTAGAAGGTCATCAAATGCACATTTGAATCCTTTAAGAACTCAAAGGTGGATACCATCTGGGTCTGGTGATTTATTAACTTTCAATTTGTCAATAAGATTGAGAACATCATCTTTTGTCACCATCATTTGCCTACGTTCCTCAGACCTCCTTCCTGAAAATATCAGTTCAAACACAGGTATATTTGCTTTGTCTTCTGCAGTGAAGACAGATAAAAAGAATTCTTTTAGACTCTGCAATTTCCTTATCCTCCTTTAGTACTCCTTTAACTGTTTTCATCCGACACCTCAGCTGCCTCCCGAACTGGTTTCCTGCTTCTGATATATTTAAAGAATTCTTTATTGTTGTTTATTCTTTATTGTGAATTCTTTATAGTTGAAGGCTTCTGCAATTGGGTGGGGTATGTGTTTTGTCTCTGAATGCAATCCTTATTTCTCTCCTGTCAATCTCTCCCACCTATCAATCTCTACTCTCTTTGCACGCAGCAGCCGCAGCAACACACACACACACACACACACACACACACACACACACACACACACACACACTCTCCAGTTCGTTCCCATCCAATTTCCTACCACAGCATTGTCTAGCCTGGGGAATGGCGGGGAGGGGTCTAGGGAAGCAGGCCTGATCCCCTTCTTGTACCTCCACTGCCAATGGCTACTAGCAGTTCCCAGCATCCTATGTTTGTCACATGCCTAGTTGCCAAGTTCAGAACATTACAGATAAAATATTGAAAACTAGCTAATGTTATACCAGTATAATTTCCCCCTCATTTATTGGATAAAATTCCTCATCGTTCTAAGTGTGTGTGTCTGCACCAGAGTCCTTCTGTTCTACTTCATTTCTCTTAGTTTGATTGGGTTTGCCCCTAATTGTCTAATGTCTTTCATTATGCCTATGCTGTGTTTGTTCGTTTGTTTTGCATGTTTGCAGTATAAATGCTCAAAAAGAAAAGCAATGTGACGGAAAGGGTGAAACCCAATCAGTACCACAGTTAGGTAATTTCAGACTCTGGCTTTAATGGTCTTATTTGGTGGGAGAGGGGGTTTGGATGGCAATGTGTATTTCTACACTTACTTCAAAATATGGTAAGCCAGCCATGCTGCATTTGTGGGTTCTCCTCGTCATTCTGTCCCAAAGTCCTGCCCTAATGCCACCACTGAATCTAACTGTAGGATTTCAAGCATTGCTTTGGCGAGCCTTCTTATAAATAGATTTAAACAAGCATAGAAACAGCAGCATTGCTGCATCTTCTAAGGCGGAGCAACAGCACTTTAAGCCCAGACAGTAGCAATATATTGCTTCCCTTTTTATCTGTTAACTTTCTTGAGAATAGGGGGCTGTCTTCAAGGCACTGAGTTGGCGCGATGTTTCCCCAAAACCCCATAGTTTCACTTACCTGGGGTGGCATCGGGTAATCCCGTTGTCAAGGAGGGAGTGTGGGGTTTCCAACGGTCATCTGGTAACTGAACCCACCCCCGCCCTCTTCCTGGTTTCTGGTGACCAATTGACAGTCACCTTCCACCTGGACTGCACCCTGGATCAGCCACGGAACAAGGCCAGATGGTGGAAAAAACAGGGTGACCTCACTCCCACCGAAAAAGTTGAGGGTAAGTCCCCAACTTTTTTATTGTGCAGCTTCGCAGAAAAGCCCTGCAGTGGCTGCAAATCTGTGGCTGTATCATATAACCAATGCAGTGCAGATTTGCAGCCACCGCGGGGCTTTGAGTGCATATAGACAGCCCCTAGGTGTCGCATGCTTACCATGTCATCCATTGTGTAAATATATGAGACATGGTAAGTACCAACTGAAGTTTGGAGCCCATCCATACTTATTTGTAGCCCATCCATTCTGGAGATTTTAGTGATCTGATTTATATATATATATATATATATATATATATATATATATATATATATCAGTAAAACATACAACAAATTTTATTTATTTATTTAAGACATTCATATTCCCTTTTTGTTCAGCTTCCAAGCATTGTAGAGCAACCATTTAAAAACAACAACAACAACCCCATAGTCATGATAAAACTTTTGTAAACTGCCCAGAGAGCTTTGGCTATGGGGCGGTATATAAATTTAATAAATAAATAAATAAATAAATAAATAAAATATAAACACCACAACAGAACGGACAGGAGCATCACAACTGTCAGCTTGAAAAATAGCAGCCACAGGCCTGGCATCAGGGGTTGGCATGGGCGGGCAACTGCCAATGGTCCAGAAGCTCAAAAGGGTGCATCCGTGGCCCTGAGCCTGCTGCAACCCTCCTCCTCCTCACCCATCTGGGAAGCACCATGGCCGCCTCTGCAGGCCCCACATTTTTTAACCCCCCCCCCACATATTTTCAATAGGAGTGATCTAGACCAATCAGACTCTGCAGTTGGGAAGAACATGGCTAATGAGGGCATTGCTTGTGGCCCTCATTGGAATAGTCTCCTCAAAGGCAGCATCTGATTGGCTGCCCAGGTGCTATGGCACTGTGCCAGGGTCCGGTCATGTGAGGAGGAGCTGCCACACCAGGTAAAGAAACCACTAGAATGAAGGGGTGAGGGGTTTTGGCTAGCTGGCTTGCAGGTGGAGGGTGGTGGTGGGCTACTCCTGATAGGCGGTTTCAGCAGGAGTGTCCCCCCCCCTTATTAGCAGCAGCGGCAGCAGGCAAAGTCTTTGTTAGTGGCAGAAGGGTCCATTGGCAACACTATGCCAAGGGCACACTGGAGTCTGGCACTGACCCTGAGCAGCAACATCGACATTAAAATGCTTAAATAACCAGGGCAAAGCATAGCCCTGTGAAACCAGGATGGTGTTAACCTGGCAATGAAGGTGCTGGGGAGAACATATCAGTTGAGGCTATTCCATCAAGGAGTCACTACCACATAAAAGTTCCTTTTATTGGTTGTCACCCCCTAACCTTAGAAACGTGTGTGTGTGTGTTAAAACATAGACAAGTTCACACATGAGAAGTGTATCCTTCAGATACCCTGGTCCCAAGCTTTTAAAGTTAAAATCAGTATTTTGAATTGTGACTGGAACAAATTGGAAGCCAACAAAGAAGTTCATTTCCCATCAACCCTTTGTCTATGTTTCTAAACATTAAGTTACTTTCAAAGGGTGATGGGGAGCCATCCGGGTACTGGGAAGCTTAATCAGAGAAATGTGTTTGGATGCTCAGTCAAAAACCCACAGAAAGGACACTATGACTATGAAACCATGTTGCTGAGGAGGCAGTACAAGGAAACATGTAGTTAAGTAAATATATGGGAACATGTTTATGAAAATGACTTTTAAGAGAATGCGTAGTTTGGCCCTAAGGGTACAGAAAATAAACAGAACAGAATCTTTGTCCCCCAGCATGCTGCTCACCAAGATACAGACACAAAAATGTCCATTTGCCAAACAGGAAGCAGTCAAGAGATAGTTGGGAAGATAAGAAAGTTCTGCATAGCTAACGAATTGTACTGAAATATCGTTTTTGTCTATTCCATGGATAGGGTTTTTGTATTCTGGGGTTTCTTATGTATCGTTTAAATGTTCTCCTGTAGGATTACTAGATCTTAGCGTAGCTGTTTTTGAGTATGAGAGAAAGAGTATAACATCTTTTAAATGTTGTTTTTTTGTTTTGTTTTTTAGTTTATGAAGTTTAGAGTTTTATTTGCTGTTGTATTTAGAACACATAGTAGACATTTTTTCATCCCCCCTTTTGTGCAATCATGATAGCTAGAGATGTTTCATTCATGAGCCTCGCAATTTCAGACTTTCTAGAGAGCCCTAAAAAAATCACAAGCATTGAGATTAAATTGTGCTGCCAATATGTGAGAGAAGATACCAACACAGGTGACAAATAACCCAAATATGTGGAAGACCTGTAGAGTGTTACATATTGCAACTGACCTTTTAAAACTCTTTCTGTTGCAGTAGAGTTCTAGGAGCTCCAGCTTTTTCCTCTGCATTATCACTGTATGAAATAATCCCAACAAATCTCAAAGTGATGTTTAAGAGAGATAGAACATTAAATTTAATGAAGAGATTCAACTTTACTGAAGAAACTGTTAGTGGGGAACTATTTCTCAAAGACATTGAGGCAATGATCTATGTGTCAGGGGATGCAAGGTAGACTCAGGGATGGGATTAGGGTATACTAACACTGAAGCCAAGGGAGGCAACATGGTGTTCATGGGTACCAATGTGCATCTGGGCACCTTCCTTGGCATCCACTAAAGTGCCTTACCCCTCCCATTTTTTAAAAATAAAGTAACAATTTTCTTACCAGCAGCTCAGATTGCTTCAAAGCCAAGTGAGGGCATCAAGCTGTTGCCATCTTCATTTCCCATTAATGTCCCTGGGCTGTATCTCTGCCTTGTATTCAGTCATTTGGGCACATTACTTGTCTGTTGTGACTAGCCACACCTCTTGTGCCAGCCATTTTTTGATGGTGCCCAGCACACTTTATCAAATTGCCAAATGCGCTCACAGGCCCCAAAAGGTTGCCTGCCCCTGATCTAAGCTATATTGTGCATCTAAATATTCATTCCTCTTAGAAGTGCCCCAGAGGAGGTACCAACCTTCCGTGGGTAGACTTGTCATGTGTGACTCTCTCTCTCTCCAACATACACACAAGGGCTGGTTCTCAGAATCGTGGGGGGGGGGGGGAAATAAGCCATAGTGGCTTCCTGCCACAAGTGTTGCATGCCAGGAAGATTCACATAATTACCCTTGCTGGTGTGGCTTGCAGTGTCACGGGAACACAGTGAGGGGGCTTGTTGCCATGGTTAACAAGCCACCCAGAACCATAAAGTAGCCCTTGAGTTCTGGGGTGGCTTGTTAACAATGTCAGCAAGCCACCTTTGCCAGGTTCACACAACATGGCAAGTACTGCTGGCAAGGGTAATTATGTAAATTCCTCCATCATGCGCAGACAGGGAAATAAGCCACCGTGGCTCATTTTCCCATCTGTGATCATGTGAACTCAGTTTCTCTCTCTCTCTCTCTCTCACACACACACACACACCTATTTAATTGCAGATAGATATGCTAAAACGCTATGCAGTGCATGTACACTATGGTGGAATAGTTGTATGGTACGGCAGGGTTGTATACTCTCACCTTATCTATTTAACTTGTATGCAGAACACATCATGCGACGTGCTGGGCTTGACGAATCCAAGGCTGGAGTTAAAATTGCAGGAAGAAACATTAACCACCTCAGATATGCAGATGACACCACTTTGATGGCTGAAAGCGAGGAGGAGCTGAGGAGCCTTATGACAAAGGTGAAAGAAGAAAGTGCAAAAGCTGGGTTGCAGTTAAACCTCAAAAAAACCAAGATTATGGCAACTAGCTTGATTGATAACTGGCAAATAGAGGGAGAAAACATGGAGGCAGTGACAGACTTTGTATTTCTGGGCGCAAAGATTACTGCAGACACTGACTGCAGCCAGGAAATCAGAAGACGTTTACTTCTTGGGAGGAGAGCAATGACAAATCTTGATAAAATAGTTAAGAGCAGAGACACCACACTGACAACAAAGGTCCGCATAGTTAAAGCAATGGTATTCCCCGTAGTAACCTATGGCTGCGAGAGCTGGACCATAAGGAAGGCTGAGTGAAGGAAGATAGACGCTTTTGAACTGTGGTGTTGGAGGAAAATTCTGAGAGTGCCGTGGACTGCAAGAAGATCAAACCAGTCCATACTCCAGGAAATAAAGCCAGACTGCTCACTTGAGGGAATGGTATTAAAGGCAAAACTGAAGTACTTTGGCCACATAATGGGAAGACAGGATACCCTGGAGAAGAGGCTGATGCTAGGGAAAGTGGAAGGCAAAAGGAAGAGGGGCCGACCAAGGGCAAGATGGATGGATGATATTCTGGAGGTGACAGACTTGACCTTGGGGAAGCTGGGGGTGGCAACAGCCGACAGAAAGCTCTGGCGTGGGCTGGTCCATGAAGTCACGAAGAGTCGGAAACGACTGAACGAATAAACAACAAATTGTCCCATGTGATCTATACATGGTTGTCATGCTGTTTCCTACCGAGTTGTGCTTTATGTGGCAAATGTCATTATTAACCTTTTAGGAAAACATTCAGTGTATAATTTTACATTGCCATTTTAACTAGTCTTTACTTTTAAATTTTTGTACAATATTTTGACTGCTGTTGTGTTGTGATGTTCTACTGCTTTTTTGTTTAATGTACATTGTAAATTGGAGGGGGGTTATTTAATTGTTTATTTATTGACTTGTTGTAAGCTGCCCAGAACACCTTGGAGATAAAGTGGGGGATAAATGTGTGTGTGTGTGTATAATTAAAAAGTGTGATTTTGAAGCAACTTGAATTTTATAATCCTACCTGAAAATAGGACAATTGCAAGCTTCATTTCACTGCTTCACTTATGTAAGCTTTTGTGCAAGACAACAGTGTAGTACTTGAGTAATTCGAATGGAAATGTCAAGTTTTCACAGCCTATGATTAGAGGTAAGTGCCCTGCTATTATACAGTAGTTCTGTCAAGTAGACTGGGCTGAGTACATGTCATGACCTCTTCTCAGCAAACGCTTCTCTCTCTCTGCTCACGGAGAGGCACACCACCCCCACATTTACTGCTGCAACCCAGCAATAAACAAAATAGTCAACATCACACTTTATGAAACATCAAATCCTAATTTGGAAAAATGCTTTGTCATATCCCAGAGCTGGGATCCTTCACATATTGACTGAAACCATCTTGTCTTATGATTTACACAATTCTTTCATTCCTTATTTAAACTGAGGTATAAATTTAATAGCAGGTTCTGTCCTGAACACCTTAAGTAGAGAAATCTCCCCCCACCCCACATCCCCAATTTCTCTGTCAGCTATGCCTGAGTGAGGACTTCAGGATGTAGACAATAGGATTTACAGCTTAACAGTGTAATCCACTGGTTTAACAAGACAAGGTGCAAGTTATATCATGTATGTTACAGATATGTGCAACAGATTTGGTTAATTCCAGGGAAACTGACCTTTCCTTAGTCAGAGAGGCTTACTGGAGAGCGGATTTGCAAATTTCCCACTAAAACAAGCCTTTGTAATATATAGACATATATAACACAAATGTTCAAAAAAAATTTTTTTTAGGAACTAACCTTGTAGAACTTACATTTTTAAATTTACAACTTGCATGTTTAAAGAAAAAGAGAGAACATTGAGAATGCCAAAAAATGTAATTTCCATTTAAACTCCATTAAAAGGTTTTGAATTACCATGTTTGAAAACAAAAATTGTATGATCAATCCTTTACATTCATCCAAAGCTCTGAAGGGTTAGACCACACACTGCATTTCATGTATTCAAGGGCTTCCTTGGCTTACTTCAGTGTTGGGAAATGCTGAGTGCAGTCCATGCAAAGAGCACTGCCCAGCATGATGCTGGGAAATGCCTACCTCCATACACCAATCTGTGAGTGTGTGTGTACTTGGAGTCCCAGGTATGCACTGGAACCACTGGATTAAAATGATTACCTCCAATGGTATAACATGTCTGGGCCTGCTAGCTACACACAACCTTGATGGGTATATGGGTGGAAATTCAGTCTTGCTTCCTACTGACAACTCTCCATGAGAATGGGGAAAAATATATTCACCTGGTAGAGCCTTTCCTTTCATATTAGTTGTATGGCTTATGTTTACTAGACATTAGCGATTTACTTGGAGGACACAATCAATGGTCCATGGGGTGTAGAGTTGTGCTTACACAAGTGGGGGAGACTAGGCCATTGGGTGATGTAGCTGGAATTGGGTTCAATGCTGCCTTTGCCCAGCCACGTCACCCTCTGCTACCTGGCATCATGTAGTGGCACTGAATTCGGGTGTAGAGTAATGGAGGTGGATCAGAAATTGTACTGTAACCTCTTCATTCTGCTCCTAGAGTATAATAGGTGATAGCACTGGCCTGCTTTCATGCTGTTACATGGCAAACAGCCTATTGGTTGTGGAATGACCAGTAAGGCCTCCCCAGAAGGTCTATGGGGTCAGATGGGTGTACAGGAGAAGGGGGTCTGCTGGAATATGCATCTATATAGCCCATAGGTTTCTTTTATTTGCTACTACTGGCCAATGCCAGTTTGCCTGATGGTAAGTAGCCAGCCCTTCTTGACTAGAAAAAGAGCAACTATCCTTTTCCTACATGTTCTTTTTTTTTTTTTTTTTACAAGGCATGGCTTCATGCTAGGCAATAGCTAAGCTGAAGTTGAGCTAACACTTGTTGACTATTGGTTTTGTTCTCACAACTACTATGCCTGTTTCTGTACACCTACTCACATGTGATTTGGCGCTGCTTTCAATAACTAGGGGTGGTAGAGGCAGTGCACATTAGTAACACCTGGCCTCCATTATCACTGCATGGCAGAAGAAGAGGAAAGATAGACTAAGATCCCTCTGCATGGATAATATTTGCCATAAGCCCTTTTGGCATTACAAACTGATGGCATAATTTAGCATCCTTCACAATATAATTGAGGGCTTGTTCGCACAGGTTTCTGTTCACAGGGATTTTAAAATGAGAGTTATTTCCCTAGAAGGCGTTGTTTGATTCTGGATTTGCTTTTGCTCAGCAACAATTGATTTTTACGATCAAGTCTGCATTATGAGATCTTATCCTATAATACAACAAGGTTAAATTAGGAGAGCTTTCCTTTGGGTATAAATGCACGATCAAGGATACTGGGGACAAAACCTGCTTTTCGGGAGAGCATTTGGGAGTATAGATGTTGCAACATTGTTCAACTATAAACCAATGATATTTGATTGACATACTCACTATCTCAGGCAAACTAAACAACGTTGCATCTGGGATGAATTGGCTTAAAATTAAAGTGCAACTGCCATCTCTCTTATATCAAAAAGTAAAGTGTTGAGGCTATAACGTACAGACAATTACACATTACTTGGGTTGTAATATTTAGATTTGTGTCATTTCTCATCCAAAGTAAAAAGCATCTCTAAATAAATGAGTGATCTTATACTACATATTTTATAGGCTGTGTACTTAGCACGATCCATCTATATTTGCATGTGCATATATACTCATGTTAGCCTCACTCTCATGCTGCATATTTAGAAAGTTGGAATGTTAATGCCTTCTGCCAAAACAGACGGAGTGAACCATTAGGGCGGCCTGCGCAAGTCCAGATCTTCTGCTGCGTTTTATGGAAGCTTCAATGAGTTCTGCATTAATTCCAGAAGCACAAGCTTTCCAAGTCGGTTACTGCTGTTTGCTCTTCTCAGCAAGTGGAAATGTCTCAATAACGCATCCTCTACCCTGGCCATGCGCTACCTTTGCACAGCACTCAGGGGTCACACTGGCAACTCGCCAGGAGCTGGAGAGCTGCACCCAATTAGCGTCCTGCATTTACATAATTTGCACTGGTTCTGAAATGCGCAGGTTATGTTTAAATGTGATATTTACACGGAGGGGCACTAGGCGCATACCCATTTTCTTTTACAAAAACATACAGAAGCTAGCATAGGCTCAGAGGCAGCCGCTGAAAGCATGGACAACCTCAGACTTGTTGTCTGGCTTCACATAGATATATAAAAAAAGACATTAGGGAAATAGTTATCAGTTTACCTGTCCTACTTACCTGAACCATCGCAACCTTGTAGTGCTTCCTGTGGAAGCAGAAATTTGTTAACAAAGCAAAGGTCCCCCTTCATAACACAGCAATGGATGTGAGCAGCTATATTTATGAAGAATGTTGCTTGTGAACTACAATACCAGGAAAACTATTTTTCATCATCCTTGCATATAATCTCGAATATATTGTTTGGTATCTGTTACATGTACAAGGTCCCGGTCATCCCAGACCTTATTCCAGGTCAAGCCAATATTTCCTTGAATACACAGGCTCAAGGTTATATATGGTTTTATAGCTCCCATGAACAGTTGTGGGAACATAGTCTCAAAAAGGCAGGAACTAAAATCACTAATCCATTAATCAACTAATGCACTATTATTATTTTTATAAAAAGCACACAACATATTAATCTAAAATTGCTTAAAGAGGAATCTTGTTCCCTGTCCCATCTTAAAACATGAATAAGTTATTTAGAATGAAGATTAGTTGTGGGGATGGGTGGGGAACTAGCTGGCTTGGGTGGCTGGTAATAGGATACAAAGCCCTTCAGCTCTAGGTCAGTGGTTCAAATCCAGTACATGTTGTTAGTGACAGAAAATCATTGCCATCTGATTGCTGTTTGACAGTTGTATGTGGCTGGAACTGCTGGTGGTCAGATGTACATATCAGCGCACAACCTGGAAGACAGAGGCTCTCTGTCACAACATCAGTAAGACCTGAGTCAGTTACAGGAATGAAACACAGTCACACACACACAAATGAGCACAATATTACATTTCAAGTTAGATTTACTGGGGACATTGTTTTGTTGAGGGCTTTCCCATTTTTTTCTGTGCTGTCTATGAACATGAAGCTTACTTGGACTAAGCCAAACCTCTACACCATCTAACCCATCCTTTTCTGATCTTTCAGGCAAAGCTCTTTCCCTATCACCTGCTGCCTGAGATCCTTTTTAACTGAAAACACCCGGAACAGAAGATGAGTCCTTCTGCATTGGAAGTATCTGCTGTACCACAAGGGATGGAACAGAAATTTGTTCGGTCTGAACCAGAACACAGTTGGTCATAGGGTGACCATATTTTGGAAACCAAAAAGGAGGACAACATGGTCGGCCTGACATGCCCACCAACATGTCCAGCCCCAAGGGGGCATGCCCACCCGAACATGGCCTTGGTCACATGCCTGATTTTACAGCACACAATTAAGACAAATCTGTTCTACATAACATCTTAATGTTAAAATCACTGAAATAAAGAACAAGTGAGACATTCAATGTATCTGAAATTAACTTCATTCACTCCTACTTTTGTAGCTTTTGCTGTACTTTGAAGCTTTTGCTATACTCTGTGTGATACATTCTCCCCTTCCCTCAAATATCTTTTCTGACTGTGTCCTCACTCGTTGCAAGCTGCTGCTGCTGTTAATGGGCTTTGCTGCTGGCTGGCTTTTTTATTTTTAAATTTCACTTTTTAAAAAACACACAACAACTTGTGTATGATTGTCACAAGTTTTTCTACTCAAACATTAGGGTAGGTATTGTGGATGGCAGACACTACTTCGCCCATTCACACTTCTCACTTATATACATTAGCTTCTCAAGACTTGTGCGTTGGCACCACTTTGCACATCCAGACGTTCAACTCTCGTCTAGTTCCTGTACAAACACATGACTCTGAGACCCTCTTTCTAATGCCCTGTGTTGCATGCCAGCACCATGGAGCTAAGTTACAACAGGTGACTCTGGGTTGTCTGTGCAGCCTCTGTTGTCTCTCTAAGTCACTGCAGCCAAACCAAAGCCTCCAGCCTCAAACAATCTCTCTCTCTCTCTCTCTGCCAAAGTTTCTCGACGGTCCAGCCAGGCTGCGCACTTGTGGCTTGGGATATTGCTTATTGCAGCTTATTGCTTGCTCATGTTCGGTGACTCTTACTTTAAAAACCTCTGCCACCAGCCTCCTCCTCTCCTCCCGCACAACTGCTTGACTCTGATGCACTTTTAAAACACTCTGGGTGGCAAGCCAGCTTCTCAGCGCCAAGCTACAGGTGCATCTGGGTTGCCTTCATCCATGTACATTGATGGTGCTATATAAATAAATAATAATAATAATAATTCTTATGCCAGCCAGCCAACAACTCCAGCCTCAAACAATCCCCTCCCCCCACTCTTTCTGCCAAAGTCTCCCAACAGTCCAGCCAGGCTGTGCACTTGTACTCTGTGGCCAGGGGTAGGGTGACAGCTTATAGCTTGGTCACATCTGGTGGCTTGTTTTTTAAAAACAACAACAACACTCCACCACCAGCCACCTCTGCCTGCACCAAACACTGGACTCTGACACACTCTTTAAAAGGCTCTTTGTTGCACACCAGCCTCTCAGGGCTAAACTACATCCGTTTCTGAGTTGTGACTGTCTGAAACTGATGCCAGCCAAAGCTCCAGCCAGCTAATGTCTGCACCAACACTTGATTCTGAGATGCTTTTGAAAGGTTCTGTGTGGCATGCCAGCCCCTCAGGGCTCAGCTACAGCCATCTCTGAGTTGTGTCTTCAGTCCAAGTCTGTCTCTAAGAGATATGCCAGCCAGCCAAAGCTGCAAATGTATCTATTTTTCTCTGACACACACTTCAAATGTTCTGCATTGACCCTTCATCAC
Organism: Elgaria multicarinata webbii; assembly: GCF_023053635.1. Classification (NCBI taxonomy): domain Eukaryota; kingdom Metazoa; phylum Chordata; class Lepidosauria; order Squamata; family Anguidae; genus Elgaria; species Elgaria multicarinata. The sequence goes on along the minus strand of NC_086178.1, from coordinate 77,607,609 downwards.
CCATGATGTGGAACTTTGAGAAAGAGGCCTCTGGCCCATTTTGTTTTGCCCTGTGGGCTGCTTGGACTGACCTCTCCTTTCCCACATTTTGATTTATGGAAGCCTTGCCTCTGCTGAGCTCCTGGTGCCAGACTGCCCACCAAATCTGCAACAGGAAAGGTGCCCTGCTCGCCCAGCACTTCTTAGCTAAAAACTGGAAACCCCCTTGATGCCAAGGGCTGAAACTTCTCAAGGTGCAAGGCCCCAAAGAGGAGGTTTGACAACCTGAGTTTGCAGGATATGGCTCCAGTGGTTTTTAAAACAACAATTTTAAATCAGTGTCCCAGCCTGGCCCCAAAACTGAACAAAATACAGTACAGGGTTTTTTTTTTTTACTTTTACAGTTGGGAGGGAGGAGGGTCCCAGGAAATCCTTGCTAATTTTTAGGGGTGGTTTGGGGATGGGTTTCGGAAGCTCAGAATCTGGTGCCCATACTCACTCCTGAGTAATCCAGTCCTTCTGAGTAAGCATGCTTTAGCTGGATTTTTGTGATGTGCTGCTTTTCCCTGTTACTTCAGAGTATGTTTTTGGGATGCTTTTGGTGGACATGCAAGCAGGTGGATTGGATGGTCTCTGAACTTCCTGCTGGGTATGAGCTGCTGGGGGTTCAAAAGACTGCTCCTCCTCTGGGAACCCCTCGGCTCCATCTCTAGTGACCCTGCTCTCCGCCCCACCAGTTTTGTGGGCACCATCCACCCCTGCCTCTTGTGTATTATGGAGCTTGTCGCTGTGAGGAGAAGAATGGAGGCTTGTGTTGGAGAACTGAACCTACCAAATTAATCACTGCAGCCTGTAAGAGAATGCAGGAGATGACAACCTTTGTCTGTTCCCCGCATTCTTCTTGTAAGGGAAGGAGGGTAAATAGCAAACATGCATCACCGTACCCTCAGAAACCTGGAGCTGCCTTTGGGGGAGGGGGAGGAGTTAATGTGATGCATTACCTCCTGCTTCCCTCTCCTATAGTAGTCTGTTCTTTGATAAGTTTTGAGCACAACAGTTCAGAGTGTGTCAAAGAAAAAGAATTCTGGGGAACTGGTGTTATGACTGATAGGTAGAGAAACACAGATGATGATGATGATGATGATGATGATGATGATGATGATTTATCTTGCCCTTTCTCCAAGGAGCTGAGGTTCCCCCTCCCCCCCCCCAGTTCTTCTCACACCATCACCAGATGAGATAAGATAGGCTGAGAATAGTATCGACCCCAAGGCTATCCACTACATTTTTGGTTGATGGGGAAGATGAACCCGAATCTCTCCAATCTAAGCCACTGTGCCACACTGGCTTGCTGATAAGGATTTATGTTTAGGCTTCTCACTACAGAAAAAAAGAATACTTCCACAAATAATACTTGGGAAACACATGATACTGTTATTATCCCTGTCACCACACAAATGAGATTAAGTATGTCCTCCTAGCCCACTTGTAGCATCTGTTGGTTTTCATTAATGCTAATACATGCCCATGTTTCCTCCTAATGTACATAACATCTATTATAACAATGCAAACGAGAGCCGGCCTTTCCCCTCTGAATTTCCTGAAAGACTTCCTGGTTCCTATTTCTACTGTAACTGCACGTCTTCAATCTATTCTAACCATTTTAAAATCAAAGATAATATTAAAAATCAAAGACAACGTTTTCAGGATTTTCATACATGTCCCAATAATCCAGGAAACCAAGTGAATAGATTCCAGGCATGAACTCTCTCTTTCTCAGCTGTGAAATATACAAGGCAGCACATTTAAAAATATACAACAAATGTATCGGGCATACTTAGATGGTCCCTTTATCACACTCGGTCATAAAGCTCATACAGTAAAACAGTGAGAAAGAGAATGAGACGTACCCAAGCTGTGCACCAGCTCATTTTCTCAACAAAAGATATTGTGAAATCTCATAAAAAAAAAGGGGGGGGGGAAACCCTGCTAACGACCAATATTTTAAACCAAAGTATTAGGCCATGTCATGCTGAGGATAGTAATGATAGAAAGGTCTTTAGACAAATGAGCAATTCGTTCGGCATTTCGTTTGGATAGAAAGGCCATCTCAGGTGTCTGTGTGGATTCTATCTGGAGAGCAGCCTCGGGCAGATTGACTCCATTCCAGCCTTACTACAACTGTGCTATCTGTTTAGGCAGTGGATCATTTCAGAGAGTGGCAGGTGAGGTTATAGCCATCCGTCAAGTGACCATATTAAAGAATGACTTGCAGAGTTTCAGCAGCACGCAATGCAGCATGGGCCGATACAATTAAAACAAATCACTCATTTTCCATAACAAGAAATAAAAGAAAACTTACTCTTTTGCTTGGTAGGAACAGCAAGTATTAAGCATGTCCACTGCAGCTGCCGTTACCACCACAAAAGCCTCACCGTCATGCTTGGCCCTTAGGGATTTATTTGTGCCTTATCATTATTGAGAAATATTAAGGGTAAGAGAAACTTAGGTATGTCTTCCTATATATACCATTACCCTACCAACATTTCAGATGGAAAAGGATCCTTGTACACAATTATCAATGCAAAGGAACCAACATCAATAGATACACTCTTCATCTTTGAAATAAAACTGGAAGCCACGTCCAGGATGTAAAATGTGGACATAGCATCAAATCTATGTCCAGTTGGAAGTCTGTGGCAGAATTTCCATTGATTTTAACAGATCTGGCTTCCTAATTGTCCAGTGGTTCTAGAGAAAAATTTACAAATGTGAGGGTAATGTTCAAAGGCAGAGAGAGAGAGAGAGAAAGGCCCCGTTCACACAACACGCTAAACCATGCTGCTAACCAGCATGGTTTAGCGTGTTGTCTGAACAGGGCCAGAGAGGGGGGGGGGCTATTTAGAAGACACCTTAAGCCATGGCTTTAACCATGGCTTTTTGCTTTATTCACCATGGTTAAAGCCGTGGTTTAAGGTGTCTTTCTAACCACAGCATGTCCACTATGGCTTAAAGTGTCTTCTGAACTGGGCCAGAGAGACACAGAGAGAATCATCTTCAAAAAAATTCTTACATTTTTACAAAAAGAACCAATCTAGTGTTAAGTGTAGCCCTGGAATAGATATTTGAAAATATGTCCCCAAATTCCTTACGTTTTCTCAACCAGACAAAGGAATATCTTCTAGCCCTTCCTCCTATGATCTCAGGCCTGTGCCAAGCATACTAAACGGCACAAAGCCAACCCCTGCAGCTGCCATGATTTTTTAGATAATATTTTAAATCTAGCAGATCAGAAAACATTACATTATTCCTAGTGCTTGGGCTGAAATACTGTAATTATTTCTTATTTATTTATTAATGATATTTATGAATTGCTTGCATTGAAGAAATGTCTAAGCGATGGACAGAAGACAAGAGTGCCTTCTTGGAAATGTTGGAAAAGGTATTTTTAGTAGGTGTCAAAAACTCAGAAGGCACTGAAACACCCAGAAATAGGGAGTTCCAGAGTGGGTACTATGACACTAAAAGGCTTATTCCAAGCCATGAGGAACCAAACCTCCGAAGTTATATAGTTTATCCACTTACCCAATCAACACAGCCATCTTCTAGTTTTGTCTATGCAACTTGTTTTGGTATCTTCAATTATTCTAGACCAATTATGAATTTTCTCTGACAGCATAATTTCAGATGTTCTCCTGTTACTTGAATGAAATTATTCCACATTTAAGCCTGGTAAACAAGATTAAGAATTTGAGCCACCCCTACTATGAATTCCTGTGAATTAATGATATGGTCTACACATTTATGTCTTCAATTTTTCAAGGTTTCCACCTTAGCTGTGCCTTAATATAAAACTATTCCCTAGTGTGTTCCACAGAAAGAAAGAAACTACAGAATTTCATCCAAAAATATCTCTAATTCTGCTTCAAGTTGCAAGTATCCACCAGGAAGATGCCCTGAATAGAATACATGATATATCAATGAACAGGATTAGCAGTGAATTCGCACTCTTGCGGGATTTCATTCTGTTTTAAAGAAAATCTAATTTTTTTAAAAGTACTGAATACTATTAGTTTGTGTATCATGCAAGACAATGTTTCTATCACATAAGCCATAGAGAATTATGAGGTGGAAGCATAACAACTGAGATGGTAAAAGATCAACCTATCAACCATTCTGTCCCACAATAGAGACGAACAGCTTCCTCTTTCTTCACACAGGGAAGAAAGAGGAAGCAAGCAATGACCATGTGGCCCATTCAGTGGGCGTTTTTATCGTGCTGCTTCTCCTGCACACAGCAGGAAATGGCGGCAAGTTTCATTACAGCAACAGCAGCAGCAACAACAATGGATTTTCCTGGTCTTTTTTTGAGAAGGAAAAATGAGCAGGAGTGAGAGGTGAACAGTGTCGTGAAAAGGACTTGCGAAAATCCATGAGTAGCCAGTAACGCGCGCGAGAAAACTGTTGCCTCATCTATGATGAGGCATGAAGTCACCTATTAGTTTTTTAGACCCCCCCCCCCAATATGAATTTGGAGAAAACAAAGGCAAACAGCAGGAATCTAAGGATAGCATAATAGTATCAGAGAATCCCTTTCCCCTTTTTTTATGTAAATGGTTTTACACTTTGTACAATGTATTTATAATGGTTTTTAATCTTTGTAAACCATCACCATCATGAGGATTCCTAATAGCCATATAGGATCAAGATATAGCAATAAAGTTAAAGAACTATGGCAACAGTAAAAGGTCACAATTATTCTGTTAGTCACATCAGTCACTGGCTTCACATCAAAAAGCTATACAGAAAACCTTCTGAAACTGGGCCTACCAAAATACATCCACACCAATATCCAGAAAGAAGCCATACTTAAAACATGTTCCTGAATCAGTAAAGGACAGCATAACTTGGCAAAGCCCATCATGTCTGTCTAGAAAAACCTCCATGAGCGAGAAAAGAGAGATGATGATGATGATAAATGTCTGTCCTCAAAGACAGACAGAAACCAATCTTAAACAACAGCAGCCGAAACACACACCGTGAAGTAGTGGTGATAATACTGCTACTGATAATATTTTTAAAGCAGCTTTAAAAGTAAATTAAAACCCCATGCAAAAGTCCCCTAAACAGCTTTAAAAATGCTTTGTTTAAACTGCCAGGCTCAACCCCCTAAGTGGGACAATTGGTTTCTTATTTTTAAAAAATCACCATTATCTATCTATCTTGCTAAATACAGGCCCACTAAGCAGCATATTCAGAATTGCTGGATACCAGCCCCTTAAACTTCTAAAAAAATATTGCAAAATCACCAGAAGAGGGGGACAGGATTTTTTTTAAAGTAACCCAAACAGCAACGTACCAAACAGAGCATTTGCAAGCCTACCTTCTTTCTCTTGTAACTTTTTATTTAAAATAATCAATAAGTTCAAAATCAGCCACATCACCACCATGATCCTTACCTTGCTTGTCTCCCAAAAGCCATGTCCTACAGTGCAATTATAGTTGAGAGTTGGAAACAAGGTGACCTGCAACGCTACTGGCTGCTGAAAAGCCACATGGTGTGACTCTTTAACCATCCTAGTTGCCAATTAGTTTGCCCACACTGATGCCCGTTGAACCAGAGGATGGGATGGGCCCTTCCCTACCGGAAAATTATAGGAGCTATTTTTCTATACAAACAATTTTCAAGCAGTAAGTAGGGGGGTCGTTCCCCCAGGTGTACTAATGAATGTTCCCTGTTGCCAAGGGGGTTATTTGCACACGTGCAGTAACAAAACTGAAGTAAAGCCACTGTTGGAGGAAGCCTGCAGCAGCATGGGAGCCATTGCTGTGCTATTCAGACACAGAAGTTGATTTGTGGTTGTTTGTATCAAATGGAGGCAGTTCAATGCCCCACATTTAAAGAAAACTGCATCTTCCATGGTCAACAATATTGAAAGCAGTCAAGTGGTCCAGCAGAACCAAAAGGGACACCCTCCCCCTGTCCTGTTCCCAGTGTAGATTATCCACCAAGGTGACCAAAGCAGTCTCTGTCCCATAACAAGGTCTGAAGCCAGATTGAAATGGATCTAGATCTGCCTCACCCAGAACCCCCTGGTTCCTTAGGTCTTTGTGACATATCTAGGGGTCCCTCTCAAGACCTTGGAAGTAACAGAGTCCAGACTTTCCTTAGGTCTCCCCAAAACGCCAAATGCCACCACCTACTGATTTGAAGGGAACAGTAGAACTCTTCTTTAGATCCTTAGCTATGTAATTCACAGCTTGTGGGGTGAGATATACCACTCTTCAAATCCACCCAGACCAGAATATATGTATTTAAAATAATAAACTCATCTTTATGCAACAGGTCAACATTCAGAAAGGTTATCTGATTATTGATTCTAAAAACCTAACACCACACCTCTTCTTCCAGTAATTTAACTGTCTCTCATCCCAACCACATTGTCTCAAATTCTACTAAACTAACTCTGCCCCCTAATTCATCTCATTGTCTCTCGCCATCCTAACTCAACTCTCTCTGACCTCCCCATAACTGACCTTCTTCTAACTGACACTAACTTGACCCATTCTTCCATTCTGGCCTCTGCTGTCAATCATTTCTCCACTCAGTGTTTTGTTACACTTTTAATTTAGCCTCTTATGGAGCAATATGTTGTCATTCCACAGCAGCAGAAGTCGTCAGTAACTAGGGGTGGAAAAAGAGCAATCATAGGCTCTTTCTACACCTACAGGTGTAGAGGGAAGGAGAGGGGGTGATCCCAGACTTACCTGCTTCCGGGATCATCACCCTCAGTTCACTTGCACTCCAACGAAAATTAAGGCAAAAAAAAAAAAAAAGCCCAACCCCGCTCCCCACCCTCAAGGGTCTCAGTTGTCCTGGGGAAATCATCCCTCCCTGCTCCTGGGATCCCCTGTTCATCATTTGGATGCACAGGGATGAGCCCTCAAAAAACGGATGGTGTAGAAAAGGGCCATAGAATGCTACAAAATCATAGTCATCTATATTGCCACACTTGAGCATACATTTAAGAAATGGTCAAACTTCCCCATATTTACCACTTGATAAGCAGGTTGTCTGTATTCGCTCATAGTTACAATGGAATCCTGTGCTATAGTGTTCATTATGTGTTGTGTAAAACACCAGGATCTAGGGTTGGGAACTCTGACAGTGGCTCCCAGGTGCTTTACCCTTTCTGCCCCCCTGGTAACTTGCCGTGGCTTACTGGTCTGCTCTCTGCAGTCCTTCAGTGCCACTATTAAAGACAGCTAGTGGGTGTTATTAAGCTTGGCACGGTCAAGTGACCTAAGGAACCAATAGGATTCTACCTTGTCCTGTAGTGTTGTCAATTCACTGCTCAGGTAAAGACTGAACTACCTCAGAGTAAGTTACTTGCTCCCGTTTGTCTGACCACCTGCTTCCAGGCTCGAGTACCAGCTTATCTGCAGGCTGTCAGGCATGACACATGCAGTAAGGGCCAGCTCAAGACATTTTACTGCCTAAGGTGCAAACAAGATGGCGCCCTCTCTTCCATGTACAGAAACTGATCAGCTTGGCAATTGACCCTTTCTTCAACACTGATGATGGGACAGCAGCCTCCAGTACCCCTGAATGCAGCAGGCAAGTGCAGAGGGTGCAGGAGAGGCTGCATGGCGCATAAAGGTTTGTCCTCCAAAACCTGCTCTCACCACATCTGGTGCCTGAGAGTTGCCCAGTTCTGCCTAATGGTAGGATCAGCCCTCCAAAATGCTACTAATCAAATACGAGCTATCACCGAGATGAGTAGTCCCCAATTCCATCACCACCCTTAGCCCTTCTCCGGCTAGATATGACAAGCAACAGGTATGTGTGATGCAGGTACTGATGTTGACTGCTGCTGGTGTACTGCAGCTATGGGAGCTGCCATGCTCAAGATTCAACTTCAGCATCATGATCTGTCACAGTGTGTGTCCATTTTTAAAAAAAATACTCAGCTACTTAAAGGACTGGTGTATAAATCCGCTGGTTTGAAGACACTCAAAACATGGTAACAAGCACATTGCATTAAATAAAATTACCTAGTAAGTTATTTAAAGAGAGTTAACATATTGATAACAAAAACTACGTAATCAATCCACATGTCTGTGTGAAGGGGGGTGTGTGTGTGTGTATGTGTGTGTTTCCCTTGGGGCTTCAATGAATGGGGGGAGGTTTAATGAGAAACTTTAAAGGCTTGTTAACAATATCCTTTCATCAATCAAAAGCACTGTCACTATATGGTGCTCACGTCAATTTTCACCTTACCACACAGCTACCATTTCGGGCTTCCTTATCCACTCTGCAACCCTAATATATAGATCCTTGTCGGGGCAGACTTGAAGGTGATGGAGCCCAGACATTCCCCATCTGTCTGCAGCTGGTGCCAGTTCGTCCAGAAGACTTTGGACTACTGCCCTTAGTCACTTAAAGGCACCCCAGTACCTGCAGTTTCTCCAGACCTTGGCCTCCAGCTTTTAACTGCCACCTACCCGTAACTTCACACAGACCAGAGGCTGGTCTGGATCAGCATTCAGAGCAGAGCTCATTTTAAACCTTAATGTCTCCAAAGCTGATAAAGAATAAAATTGATGTTAACTTCAGCTTCTTAAATACCAACTTCTAAATCAAAAGCCTTTCAATAGAGTGGGGGACGGGGGATATCATTACTACATGCACAATAGCTTACAAAGGCAAAACAATTAAATACCCTATAATGCCACTGTGCTATAGAATGTTTGTTTCAGATATATATAGATACACCCACAGACATCTGAAAAGAGAGGAAATCCAGTAACGGAATGATTGCCAGAACTTTAAAATCTATCAGGAACAACATGAGGAAGAGGGCCTTCCTTTTGACGGTCTTCTGGAGTAAAAGGGGGAAAAAGCTGTTCAAAGAATATAGGAACCATGCTTTTCCCATGTGCTGTATTACACATATTTATTTATTACTCATACACTATGTATGCTATTTGGAACAAAAATAGCACAGCCTTTTGACAAGCTATGAAGCTGTATGACCAATTTGCACATCAATGTTACTGAAATATCCTGCCCACTTTAAGAGCAACAGAGAGTACTAATATTTTCCAGGTTTTAAAGCCAGTTATAGTAAGGCAGAAAAAGGGCCTATAGCAATAGACAGAAGACAGAAAGGATGGTTCAAGAGGAATCCTTTAAAATACAATTCTATTAATTTTACTAAGAATATTACAGGAATTACAATTAAATCTGATTGTAACTCAAGGATTTTTACATTCCTGTAAGATTTTTACGGTGCAATTACTCATGAAATAGTACATAAATCTTACAGGCTTCCCTTCATATCACTGTAGTTTTAATGAATTTTACTCTTATAGTAAAGGGGAAAATGATCTCCCAAATTACTCCACTTCACAAGATGTACCTAGAAAATATAAATTTGGAATAAATATTAAAAATGAAAAGTGTGTATTACATCTGAGATGGTCTAAATTCTTGTTAAGTTAGGATTTGTCAAAACAGTGTAAAAAAATACTATGAAAAGTAATGATCCCTAATATTTATTGGGAAATGTAGTTTGAATTTACTCTTCAGTTTCTAGTATGTCTATAACTTTATCATATTGATGGTAATAATATTGCTCACAGTACTGAGCTGCAATATTCTTAAAGAGGGAAATTATAAGGTTAAACAAGCAGAAATTGAAAAAGGATCTCCTTTGCCTCCAATCTCCCCCATGAATTTAAGCAGAAATTTTATGAATTAGATTCTGCTTAGGCCTCTCATCTGACATCCAGCACTTATTTCCATTAGGCTCTTTAACATAAATAAGAAATAGAGAAGGAAAGATGTGGGTTTAAATGCAAAAATATGTTCTCACAACTGTAATTGGTTGAATGTTTTGAGGCACTTATTTATTACATTTATATCCCACTTTTCCATCATGTAACTCAAAGCATGGTCATGGGATTCCCAGGTAGTTTCCGAGTTCCAGGAGGTTTCCCATCTAGGCACTGCGTACATACCCAGACTTGGGTAGATTCAGCAAGGTTTCTGCATTGTGTGCCTTCAAACCATGCCCTGCGACTTACATGTTGAGATAACAGTTTTGAACTGCAATTTTTTTATTGACATGCAAAATATCAAGTATTGCTATTAACTCAGAATCATGCTATATCTTCCAAACAACCCTGTAAGGTAGGTCAGGCAGAGAGAGAGAGAGAGAGAGAGAGAGAGAGAGAGAGAGAGTAGTTTACCCAAGAAGCATTTTATGGGCCTCACAATGTTATAATATATTGTCATTTTGATGCAGCATGACTGTATTCTAGACCAAAACATTTCTACTTGGTTTAGGCTTTATGTAATACACATTTTATACGAGTTGAGTAGAGGGAGTGGGGAAATGACCCATTGCAAAATTCAGTTTCTTCCATGGTCAAGGGCATCTATTTCATTATAAAATGTAGTTCCACCAAAACAAATATTATTTTTGAATCTTTCATTATCTTAGTCTCTGGAAATGGGCTAAAACAGCATGTGTTGGTATTAGATGCTGCCGAGCCAGCTGTCGTGCCTGGCTGCACAGTGTCTCAATGTCAGCAGTTCAAAGCACTGCAAGGCTGAATGGGAGGAAACTTGATAGGTCAGTGGAACCCTATTCCAAGTAAAAAAGAACATAGCTCTCTTGTTTCCAGAGCTTTCTTTAATTCATTTTGGGGGTATTAAAAAAAACACGTTAAGTTTACATATGTATTTTCATAAACTATGCTATGACCCTCTAACTAGGCTAGACTCGAGACTATTCCAAGAGATTGCATTTTCCTTCTGACTTCCTTCTTGCAGTTGTAGTTAGAACCACAGAAGACAATGCCAGTTTGAACCGTGTTGCTGTCACTGTGTTCTTTGGTGGAAACCTCAGCGTATATATGAAGACTTATGACAAGACAGAGAAAACCCTCAGAGACAGAGAACAGAAAATGGGTTTTATACTGGCAACACGCAAGGGCAGGCCAGAAACAAATGCTGGTCTTCCAGTGGTTTTTGTTGTTGTGCTGCTGATAAACACAATGGTGTATGAGGCAGTGTGTATTCAGTTTAGATCCTTGCACGACAAAAGGCTATGAAGGTGCCTGAAATGCCATTTTTCTGGGTACTAATTCTCAGTTGTGTTGTGCTGAGCATTTTGTTACGCTGAGGAGCAGTCATGCCAAATTAAGGGTACTACACCCTTATTAAGACATCATACAAGAGCATGAGCATTATCAGCACACAGAAAGAATGCTAAGATCACACATAAGCAGCACTGTGGATTTGTTTCTTTCTATGAGAACCCCCAAGAGGGTCTACTATCACAGCCCTCTTCATTAGTGGTCACGCCAAGTTGTAGTTTGGGCATCATTAGCAATCTCTGAAATCGCTGGCAAAGAAAGGCCATTCTTCATCTTACTATGTAACTACAGCACCTTTCACAATACATACGTGGGGTGAAGATTGTAGGCCTGTAATACTACTAGACAGCTAATTCCTGAGGCAGGCAGTCTGAAGCCCTGCAAATAAGGCAGCTCAGAGATTTCAGCTCGGCTGTTCATTTTCAAATTCATTCTTAAACAGCAGGGGAAAAAAGTAGTGAATGAGCATCTCCTAAACACATTGTAAAACACATGAATCTAAATTCTTCTGAGCTATAGTGCCCTCTGTTGGAACACACACTGACAAAAGAATATGCAGCTTGGCCTACAACACAAAAACAAACACTTGAGATGCCAGCTCATGAAAATATGCTAGTCAGACAACAAAATCTCTGCCTTTACAGCAAAAGAATTTCTAATCATTCTAAATGCCTCCCCCTCCCTTGATTCTTTTGGCTAGCACTTTGTGTTAAACGACTTTAACTTTTCAAGACAAAATAAAAATCAAACAAACGGTTTCTGATTAATGCTTTCACTATGCAGAACAAAATTATAACAGAATGTGCTAGTCCTATTAACTGCGCCCATATAGGCAGGTCATACTGCCTACACAAAGCAGCTATGATTTCATAGCATGATGTTGTTACATTGGGAAATGTCAAAATGAATCCATGAATGGTGCAAGAAAACCTTACCTTCAGTTTTAAAATCACAAGGAAGAACTGAACATAGGAAACACCGGATAATGCTAAGAGGTCATCAATCTGTCAAGGTATGGTTGGGATTTTAGACCCTGACACACAATGCACTCAAGCTGGTAGGAGCCCTAATTATTCAACTGGGATTTCCATTAGCAGAAGTTCTCCGAGGACATCCAAAAGGCGAACGCCTTAAATAAAAGTTTTGAATAAGTACATTTTCTTCATGAAACAGTCAGAATATAAAACTATAGACACAAAATTATAGTCTGGATTGTAATAGGGCAGGTAATCTGGTTTCAATCCTGGTTCTGTTATTCTCCAAATGCCTATATTTATACTTCCAAGCATCCAACACATTACTGGACCTAAATATATGCTAAACAGCAGCAGTAGTAGTGAACAGTGGTATATTCTAAGCAGAAGAATGAATGAATCATTTTGGGATGAGCAAATGGCTGTAGAAAGAAATACCTAGAAATGAAATATTTGCAAAAAGGGTGAAAGCTTACAATACGCTTTTGTGATTTTCTTTGGTTGGTACCCACATATTATAAAAACAAAACAGAATACACTCAAACTGTACATATTATAAGGCTATATTTTTATCTTGGGCATTTGCTGACATGTACAAACCACTTGAGCCTTGCTTTCATGGTTTATATTGTCACCAGAAACCCTTGATAAAATACAGTCTTATATTGTACAGTAGGGTATAGTTTATTTTCTCAATATATCATATACTGTATTTTATTTATTCACATAGACACCTTGTACATGCAGAACAAGTTTTAATAAAGTAATTCTAATATCTGAGTAACACTATATTAATGGAACAACATCACAATCATTTTTGTTACCAGTGAGCTTTCTAAAGCAACATGTACAATAACATGATAAAAACAAAATCAGTATTTCTATGTTTCAATTTATGATTCCCTTACTGAAAAATTCAGTTTCTGGTGCTTTGTAATATTTTACTTTCACTGACTTCTTTAAAATAACTAGAAATTTTAGCTTCAATATCCTTTGGCTGACTATATTTTTTCTGGATCGTGTTATATGTTTAATATAATGCATAGCTTTTGCTTCTTATAATCCAGAGTATTGTATAACATATGTGTAAATGTGAAAACTAAATAAAGCAAATGCTAAGCAAAAGCCATAAGCGCTGCTGATCAGAAAGATAAAAAATAGAAAGTATTCGACTTCTAAATTCTGGCAAAAGGTGTCTGTAGCTCAGCTGTATAATTCTATAAAAATATTTGTTTTGACATTAAACTACTTTATCAGCATCTATTTTTCTGCCTACATTGAGCAATGCTAATGGAGACAAAATATTTTTATTCCTATCTTCTAAGCCATCTACAACGATCTGAAAAGAAAAGCTGTGAATAGGCAATTCAATAGCTGCTTCCTTTTGAATGGATTTTCAGTGTGTTTCATTAACAACTGTTTACGTAAAACATCATTTCAGCAGTTCAAACATCAAAGAAAACAGGAGAATCTTGGGCACCAAGCCTGGCAGAGGTACAAGCTTTTCAATCTGGACAAATACAAATCCAGGCAGGAACAGGGGGAGGTGTGTGTTGAAGCTTATGCATTTAATTTTGCTCTCCGAATACACGCAAAGGCTGCGGATTCCCGGCTGTCCCCTCTGCGAGCCAGATGCTTCCTTAGAGGGGCAGTTGCATCTAACATTTGCCATGCCCCTCCCACCCCCTTATCCTTGCTTTAATGGACATTAAAAATAGAACAAAACAGTACTGGAGATGGGAACAAAATACATGCACAACACAGGCACAGTCCGCTGTACTCATTCTGCTGTAAAATGTAAAAACAAGAAAGGGCATACAAGCTGTATCCCCTAGGACACATTCAGCTTTTTTAATATAGTAGTGCCACCACACATTTCGCTTCGGATGTTGTATTATATTTATATGTCACTCAAATATTTACCATTTTCCTGAATTCTACTGTGTGTTCGGAAAGCTTGTTATAAGCCAAGTATCTTTGGTTATGTGTTTTGGCTGTATAACAGCTGTGCCTGAACTGCATCAATATGCTAACTTTTCCTTCTGAAGCTTCTCATGTGACAAAAGCCACTCTTTCAGATGACTTCCTCCCGTGTAGTTGCCAGTCTGTCCACTGCTGCAAATCACTCTGTGGCATGGTATTATAATCGGGACCTGAAAAACAGTTGCAATAGAGAAAGGAAAATAAGGATTCTGAAATCTTTTCCCCTATCCATTTGGAAAAAAGCCCTTCCTGTGGTCAACTATTATCATACTCTTATTAGCATAACTCCTATCTAGCAGTGCCCACTTGGGGGTCAGGGAGGCTAGACTTCTGAATGGAGCAAACAGAGAGAAGCATTTATGGAAAGAATGCAATGCATGCATATATATGCAGATCTCATTTTCAAAAAGATTGGTGAAACATTTTACATTTTATGAACGTCAGAATGACCCACCCCCAATTACGGCCTTAACATTGTGGAATGCTGTATGTACTCTTCATCCTTAACACAGGGAAACACTCCCATGTTTCCCTGTAATACACACACACACACACACACACACACACACACACACACACTTACTTTTCATGCAGGCAGAGAAGAGGAAACAGTCAATAGAGCCCAATCCTGTGATTTCTTGCACATGAGGGTGATCCTGCATGTTTTGAGGCTTCACCATTCACTTCAATGGAGGCTAGTTATTCAATAGTTTCCCCTTGTGTCCAATAACTCCTAACCATATAGGAATATGGACTACCTAAAGAGCTCTAGACTGGATGTTAAATTGTGGCCCACCTTTCATTTCTGAGAAATCTACCTTATTAGCTACCTGTAAACAATTTCTTTTTAACCCTAGAATACCACCCACCTAGTAACTCTTGTGCTAAACAACTTCCATGTTTAAATGTAAGGGCTCTTCTCCTTTACTGGCCACCATCTTGGACCCTATTGGTTATTTAAGTGCTACTCAACCTCCTTACCTCTTGGATTTCAGAGTTCTGTATTCATTTGGTTCTCCTCTTCATCTCTCTACACACTTCTGCTCTGTCTTTTTGATAGTTCTTCCTTTTCTACCCCATGTAAGGGTTGCACAAGATTCTGCCCTTGCCCTGCTTACTTTTCCAATATCCTCCAATAACGCTTTCTATTAAATTACAATTCTGTATGTCTCTCTCTTATTTTATCTCCTGAGGTGCCTCACTATCTCCTCTAACTGAAGATTAGAGGGAAGGGCCATAGTTCAGTGGAAGAGCACATGCTTTGCATGCAGAAGGTTCAGCCCCCATAATCTCCAGGCAGGGCTAGAAAAAAAATCCTGCCTAAACCCATGAAGAGCTGCTGCCAGTCAGTGTCAAGAATACTGGGCTAGATGGACCAAAAGTCTGACTTAGTATAAGGTATCATCCTACGTTACTTAATATGGCATAGAGCTCCTTTTTTTATTTCAACCTCTGTCTCTCCCCTAGTCCTTAGTTACCATTGCTAGTATATCTCTCTTTTATCTATGTCTGTCAGGCATGCAATTGTCCTTCTCCATTCTTCCTTTTCTTTCTTCTCCCTTCCTCACAGCTTTGGCCATTGCCAAGTTCTGAATCTTCCCCCCCTTTGTATCATCTCCAGGATCTGCTGCTCCAAACACCTTGTCCATAACTTGATTATCAGTTGTCCTGACTTCTGCTCTCCCTCTTTGCCCATCCTCATGTTCTATCCCTAGATGGACTACACTTCATACTAGTCTTCACTGAGGAAGATGTTGAAGGTATCTGCATCTGAACTGGGTTTTTTCCCCTAGGGATGGCATCTAAAGAGCTAAGTCAAATAGATCAGAAAAGAGATTATGTTCTAAGGTTAATTGACAAATTAAAAATTAACAAGTCACCAAGTCTAGATTGCATACATCCAAGAGTTCTTAAAAAAACACCTCAAATGTGAAATTGCCAATTTCTTGACAAAAATATGCAGCTTGTCACTAAAACCATCCTATCAGTGGACTGGAAAGTAGCCAACATAACTAAGATTTTTCAAAAGGGATCTGGAGGGATCTAGGAAATTACAGCCAGTTAGCCTAAAGTCTATTTTTGGTAAATTGGTGGAAAGCATTATTAGAAATAGAATTACATATGGAACAGAACAAGCTTTCCCGAGAAAGAATTGGCATTGCTAAGCTCTGCCTCACCAGCATTTGGAAGTTCTTTAAGGGTGTTAACAAGCATGTGGAAAAGGATAATGTGGTGGACAATAGATACTTGGACTTCCAAAAAGCTTTTGATGAAGTCCTTTACAAAAGATTTGTGAGTAACTCAGCAGTCTTCTTGTAGAGCAGTAACTGTTTGGGAAAATGGAAGCAGAGACTTGGAGTAAACAGGTGGTTCGCTGGAAGAAGTGAGCAGAAGGTCTTCCAAAGATCGGTATTGAACTTGTTCATGGTGGCCCCCCGACTGTGGAATGATCTCCCCGATGAGGCTCGCCTGGCGCCAACATTGTTATCTTTTCGGCGCCAGGTCAAGACTTTTCTCTTCTCCCAGGCATTTTTAACAGCATTTTAACAGCATTTAACAACGTTAAGTTTGTTTTTAATGGACCCCACAATTGTTGTTTTTAAATGGATACTGTTGTTTTTATACTGTTTTTTATGTGTGTGTGTGTGTTGTTGTTTTTTAAATTGTATACTTTTAATGTTTACTATTTTTAAATGTTGTAAACCGCCCAGAGAGCTTCGGCTGTGGGGCGGTATATAAATGTAATTAAATAAATAAATAAATAAATAAATAAATGATGTAGAGTTAGGTGACAGCAGTAAGCTAGCCAAGTTGATAGATAACACCAACTCATTCAAAATGGTGAAAATCCAAGTAGACTGAGAAGAACCCCAAAGCATCTCTCCAAACTGGATGCATGGGCAACAAAACAGCAAACGATGTTCAATGTCAGATCTCTTACCGCATCCGAACCAGTGGTGTCTAACCAGGAAGGGCATCTTGGGTTATGGTAGATACTGCAGGGCAGCTATTAAAAAGGCAAATTTCATGTTAGAGATTATACAGCAATGGATCAAGACAAAGAAAATAGTATAGTAATGCCCTTATAAAATTCTCTTATGTGGCTGCATTTAGTATACGCTGTACATTTCTAGTTATCCCAACTCAAAAAATATACTGTACAGATGGAAAAAGCAAAGAAAATAGCAACAAAAGTTATGAAGGATTTGGAGTCTCATCCGTTTGCGGAAAAGCTGTAGAGTTTGGGGCTTTATAATTTTTTTAAAAAAGGTGGCCAGGGTGGGAGAACATGACAGAGGTTTATAAAATTATGTGTCGTGTGGACAAAGTGGATACAGGATTCCCTCCCCTCCCCCCATTCTCATCCATATCTGTAGTATTAGAACTTGGGGGCACCCAATGAAATTGAATGGCAGTAGAATCCAGGACAGAGAAAAGAAAGTACTTCACACAATGCACAAACAACTTGGAATACCCCACCTCAAGATGAGATTGTGAACACTTGCTGAGAAAAGCACATGTAACTTATTTTTCTGTTCTAGTATAGAATGAGTGCAGGGTTCTTATCTGAATCAGAACCCTAGTGTGGACGGTGGTGAGGTGGGTGGGGCTTTAACCCTTTCCCCTGCTGCAATCCCGTTCTGGGGTAACGATCCACTTGCTTTAATCATTAAAGATGTGGTTGACAGCTACATGTAGTTTGGTGCTTAGATGGTTTAAAAAGCAAATAAGGTAATCAATAACTCTTAGCCATGATCCTTTCAGCTTTGGACAGTGCTCTCTAAACCTCAGTGCAAGGCTGTACCATGTTTCTTTCAAGTACCTTTACATGCGATGCAAGGTAAAGCTTGGGTGCCATTGTTCCCTTCATTCCTGTGATACCAGAACACATTTATAGTTTAAAATGTTGCAGAAGTGAAATAACGGAGAACTGTGGCCAACCACTCCACCAATTGTATAGATTTTCCCCTTCAAAGACTACTTCACGGAATTTGTGTAATTTATGGCCATAAGTAGTGTAGATGGCTAAAAAACAGGGTAGACAAATTCATGAAGGATAGGGCTACTAGAGGGTATGAACTATGGGCGCTAAATACAGCCACTGTGTTCACAAACAGTGTACCACCTGGGGCGCAATCCATGGGTGGCTGGGGAATGATGGGAGTTGTAGGACTTTTCTCTCTCTAAAACATGCACTGTGAGAAGACGATTGTCTTTTAAGGCCCTGCTTACTGAAGCCTTTGGCCACAGCAGGAAGAGAATATTGGACATGATGGACCATGTAGTGTGATGTGGCAGGTGTCTTATTTTCTCTCTAGTCAGTTGAGAGTTCTGTAGTTATCTAGTCATTCTTTTAAAAATCTGCAGGGCCTCCTTTGGAATTTTGCATGAGCCTCAAGTTCATAGTTCTTACATGTCTATGGTTTTCTGATCAACCCTAACTTGATTTCTTGACCCATTTTTGCTCACATCTCACTTTGAATGGCCTATGTTAACTCGTCTGCCAATAAGCTCTTTGTTCCCTTCTCTCATTCCTCCATTCATGTGACTATTTATGGAATTTATGTTTATCACAATGCCTGTCATCTGCCCTGTCCAGATTTGAATCCCTTATGAAAATCCATTTCTGGTGCAGATTCATCTACTGAGTAGAGCCAGCTAAAAATTAAGGCTATCCTAACCACCATTGTTGCTATTCTTCACCAAACTCCTTTATTGCCCTGTGCTCTTTATTTATTAATTTATTATTAACAATATTTATATATTGCTTCTCATTTGAAACAAATCCCAAAGCTGTTTACAAAGCATACTGAGTAGGGAAACATATTACATCTGTGAGGAGGAATATATACCTCACTACATCACTTGGACTCTGTTATATCAAATAGCATTGCTGATGCCCCAAGTTAAATGTTTTTAATGATGAGCTAAACAAATGACTTTACAGATCCCATGTTAAAATCCAAAGTGCAGTAATTTTAGATGTAATGTGTGGTTCATCATTTGGCCCCACTAGTATTACTATCAGCACAACACTACGCTTAAGAGTTCTACTAAGAAGCAGTTAGAGACTTAAGCAAATCTCCTTAAGCAAATACTGAATGTGGACACAAGGAAGAAAGAATAATTTTCATAATTCTCTAAAGAATGAAGTGCATTCTCTTTCTCCCATCCAAGGGCGTTACACACGAAAAAGCATGCTTCTCTGCAATCATTTAATTCTGTTGTCATCCAGTGGTTAAGTGCCTGAGTAGCTAGTTTTCTACGTTAATATATTAAAAGATTTTTTTAATTGCTAAACTGATTGGTGATTTGCACCTCAAAATACTTTTTCTTTTTGCATCCCTTATTACCGGGTTGCATTTTTTTTTCTGTGCAAATTTTGGGTTATGAAGTCTTTACAGATGGGGAGCCAAAATGTACCTTCAGCATTTTAGGCAAGGGCCTCAATTCCATCATATTAGATGACAGCTTGTAGACTAGCATGAAATGAATGGCTAAGTACAGGGAATTCTAAGAGGACTGGTAGCAAACGTTTTCTTCTTAGTATGTCATCCCCCCCCCCCGTTTGAAGGCCAAACTACCCGTGATGGTGACAAACCCATGGCTTTAAACAGGTCTGCCACAATCACATGTGAAAGCGGGTGTGTGATGAGGATGTGATTTTAACTCAAAAGGGGTTGCTAAAAGGGCTGCTAAATTCTTTCCCAGCCGCCTCCCCACCCACAGTCTATCCAGTCCCTAGGTAATCCCCCACCCTGCTCCCTAGCAAGTCTCTGATATGGGAAGCAAACTCAGCTAGGAGAAAAACTGCTAGAGAGGATGCACTGAAAGGAGTCAAAACCTCTTCAACCTATTTATTTATTACATTTATATACCGCCCCACAGCCGAAGCTCTTTGGGCGGTTCACAAAAGTTAAAACAGTAAACATTTAAAAACCACCAGGTACATAAAAACAACAGTATCCATTTAAAAACAACAGTTCTGGGGTCCGTTAGAAAACAAACTTAGCGTTGTTAAATGCTGTTGCCTGGGAGAAGAGAAAAGTCTTGACCTGGCGCCTGAAAGATAACAGTGTTGGCGCCAGGCGAGCCTCATCAGGGAGATCATTCCACAGTCGGGGGGCCATCACCAAAAAGGCCCTCTCTTTTGTTGCCATCTTCTGAGCTTCCCTCGGAGTAGGCACTCGGAGGAGGACCTTAGATGTTGAGCGCAGTGTACCAGTAGGTTCATGTCAGGAGAGGCGTTCCATCAGGTATTGCGGTTCCAAGCCATGTAGGTCCCAACCTATGCATCCATCGCATACTTTAAATGACATTCACATTTTTAAGGACATCAGTCTGTTGCCATGACGTAGAATTTGGCCATGAAGAAGTGGTGGAGTTAAGTAAATAAGCCACCAAGTAAGCCATGATCGCTGTAAAATTGACCCTTCCCTTGTTGTAGTTAATGAATCCAGGCCAGGAAAAGGTTTCATTATTTGGCCAAATGTTTTCCCACCAGCATAACAAATGTTGATCCGAACTTAAGAGGAGACCAATTGCATTAAAATCAGGAATTTCCCCTTCCAAATAAATTTAATAAGAACATTAGCGGAAGAGAACAGTGCTTTGCTACACAACCACCATGTTCCTTTGCACATATTTAGTACACCAAATATAAAAATTCTCAATCCCAGTATCAGAAGGTTTAACAGGTGTATTATATCAAAGTCAGCACAAAAACAGCCTGGTTCTCATGATAACTACTTTTTAAATCAAGTAACAGAGTAAATGTGCCTACAATCCCCATAACTTATTAGTGGATTTGTTAACGACTCTCACTGGGCAGCCCTAAATGAGTTTCCTCTTGTATTGCCAAATTCTGCCTTTTGGAAGACTGCAGTACAAGCTTTTCAGCTGACTCCAGCTCTTCCAGAAAACATTGTTCTTCTTGATTTTTACAGTGAAAATTAATTTTTAAAAAGAAACTTATACAGTAAAATGAGGGGAAATTGTGGGTTAAGAAATGAGAAATAGGTTAACGGACATCATGCACAGGCTATGCTATATGAGTTGCAAAGTTTGTCTTTATATAGGACCTTTCTGCAGGAGATATAGTTATAAAAGTGGCAAAGTCATAGCAAGTTTATATATATAATTCAATAAGTACCAATGTTATATTTATAATGTAAAACATATTTAGCAACTCTAAGTCCATAAAATTAGACTTGTAAAGAATTCCCTATATTTCCAACAAAAAATTTAACCAAAACAATATATAATGGATTACTACGTAATTAGTATTTTGTTTGTTTATTACATTTATACACCACCCCATAGCTGAAGTTCTCTGGGCGGTTTACAAAAGTTAAAAACAGTAAACATTAAAAACAAATATACAAAGTTTAAAAAGCATTAAAAATAAATAAAAATTAAACTACTCTGTAGATTGGACTCCAGGCCCATGAAAGCTTACGCCAAGGGTGTCAAACTGCAAGGACAGAATTCTGGCAAGTGCCAGAAAAATTAGTTTCTTCTATAGCTTCACAGACTGCGCTGCTACATTCATAGGCCTTGCAACATGGCAGAGTTAGATTTTTCTCATACAGGATGTTTTTCTGTCTAAACTTGCATAGGATTGCACCCTAAATTGTTAAAGTTGAAAAAAGAGAAGTTTTGAGCAGTGATGAATTAACTCCTTTCATTTCGAATTGTAATTTAATTGTAAACTATAAAGGTAATCTGAGAACACCTCTAAAAAGAATGAGGGTTTTCAGACGGAGAGGTGGGTGGGAATCACGCTTCCTTACCATCGCTCTTGCTTCCTGCCTCTCTTCCACAATAGGGACAAGCCAAATCACACGGGAAAGAAAGGGGAAGAAAGCAGTGATGGGACAACACCTTTTAGTGGGTGTTTTATAGCTAAATGTCTCCTGCACACGACAGGAAATAGTGATAAATACTGCTGTAGCCTAGAAAACCTGTGTTTACTGCATATTATTTTGTAACGGAAAAAATGGTGGAAGGAATGGAAGACGAGCGGAAGATGTGCAGAAGAAACACAGCATCATCAAAATGACCTGAGAACATCCATAACTGGCCAGTCATGAGTCTGCTATAAATCGCTTGTGTAAAGAAGCTCTGGAGCTTGTGGTATTTTATGTTGCACAAGCAAATTTGGGAATTATATTGTGGGGGAAGGAAGCCGACTGCCTGGCTCACTGTGATGCTCATTCCTTTCATGTATGTAACACATAACAATGTCATGCACCTTGACGATTGGTTTTTAAATGAATTAGTTTGGTGAATGTTTAAATTGGTTCGTTTGTTATTCATGAGGCAAGGGTTCTACTCACACCCATCCCAAACCGTTGATCTCTTGCATTTTTTGTTTTCCCAACAGTTGAACTCCTGTCAAGAACACATTTACATGATGCATACCTAATCTTGGGGCATTTGTGTTTTTCTAACCTGGAAATTCCTGATCAAATTGACTGCTCAAGTCAGGCCTCAAAAGGCAGGGCACTATCCTGTAAATTGCATGCCATTAAAAAAATGTAAGTTATTTTCAGCAGTATGAAAACACATGCAAACTGCCGAAACAACAGCTGACTTTTTGAATGTAGCTTCATTTTGAGAAACACAGACCATGAAGGCACAAAATAAGCACATAAACCTGCAATATTCTCATTTACATTACGAGCAAAGAGAAATTTCAAAGAAAATGGGGAATTCACTTCCAAATACATCCACATGTTGCGAGCTGGGTAAACTCACATTTCAAGCCCAATATTTCTTTGGCGAAATCATGAGTTTTATTCATTTAAACTACATTCCTATGGTTGCTCACCTGAGAGAAACCCCAAATGAACCCAATGGGGCTCAATTTTGAGCAGGCATGCATAGGATAGCCCTGTTATTTATTTAAATTAGGGCACAATCCTATGTGGATAGTTGGCAACCTCTGAACTCGAAGGCTGCTGAATATCCAGCACAGGGCGGGAGGACAGTAGAGATGATCTTCGCTGTTGCACTCCAGCTCCCCTGCATTTCTGCTAGATGGCAATTTTGCCCATCTAACAGTGGCGCCTTGGAGGGGGAGGTAAGGAGGTTGGGACTGCCACAGGAAACAGTGTACTGCAGCTGTCCCAGTCTCCTCCCCTCCCTGCTCCTGGAAACACCCCCTTTTCCTGTCTCCGTGTTCCATTTTCCAAGCACAGAGAGGTAGCTGGCGCAGTTCTCTCTGCACTGGCTATGAGATTAAACCTTGTTTCCGACCTCAGAGCCAAAAAAACCTGAACAATCCTATGGCCCTCCAGACACTGCCGAAGAGCCGTAGGATTGCTCTTTTAATTATTTCATTTATTTTAAATTTATATACCATACCTTCATTAACAAAGAAAATTTCAGGATGTGTACATAAAAAAAATCAACCATCCAATACAACAACGCAAGTTAAATTCTAAAGAGAGAAGCATAACACTTTCTATCAGTTTAAAAATGCAAACTAAAAATATAATTTGAATGTTTTTAAATGTGTGTGCAAATATAGAAGTTTTAACTTGGTGCCAAAAAGAATACAGCAATGGCAGCAGGTGTACCTCCTGTGGGAGGGCATTTGAAAGTTGGGGTGTCACTACAGAGAAGACCCTCCCTTTTGTAAATGATAACTACCTTTCTCTTGGAGGAATAAATACTGTGCAGGACCTTCTCTCATGAAATTAATGCACAGATAGTTGGATCTGGGAGGAGCTCTTTCAGGTGGTTTTTTTTTGGCTCCAAGCCATTTAAGGCTTTTAAGGTAAGTATTAGGGTGACCATACAAAAAGGAGGACAGGGCTCCTGTATCTTTAACAGTTGTATAAGAAAAGGAAATTTCAGCAGATGTCATTTGTATATAAGGAGAACCTAGTGAAATTCCCTCTTCATCACAACAGTTAAAGCTGCAGGAGCTATACTAGAGTGACCAGATTTAAAAGAAGGCAGGGCACCTGCAGTTTTAACTAGTGTGATGAAGAGGGAATTTCACCAGGTTCTCCATATATACAAATGACACCTGCTGAAATTCCCTTTTCAATACAACTGTTAAAGATACAGGAGCCCTGTCCTCCTTTTCATATGGTCACCCTATAAGTACAAGCACTTTGAATTGGTCTCAGTAGCAAATAGGCAACCAATGTGGCTCCTTTGGAATTGACTTAATTAGTCTCCACCAAGGAGTCTCCAACCTTTTTCAGCTGGTGGGCACATTTGCAGTTTTAAAAAAAGTATCAAGGGTGCTCTCACAAAATGGCTGCCAAGGGGGTTTAGCCCATTCACAAAATGGCTGGCATGGGGGCTTGCCAGTTCACAAAATACCCTCACAAATTGGTGAGACTAAAAGAAAAGTAACGTACCCATGAACCAATTCTATTGAAACTGACCCATAGAACCGATGCTCTAAAACAGATGGTGCACTAGACACCTCCGTAGGAACTTTATCAATAACAACATTAAGGCCAGAGTGAATATGAGCAACATCATCCTCAACAGCAGACCTTGTTAGTTCCAGTATCACCTTCCAGTATCAGAGTCCAGATGTAATAACCCTTTTATCACTCAAAAAACCCTTTGCTATCTCAGAATGAAATTGTAAACCACCCAGAGAGCTTCGGCTATGGGGCAGTATATAAATGTAATAAAATAAATAAATAAATAGGCACAATTACTTTGTCGCCTTCACCACCACAAAAGCAGATCATCTGCTTTTACTTGTGTCTAGTCCTACTAGCTATGCCATCTGCATTCTAGTCATCATCCTGCTTGTTTCATTGGTCCTAGCTCTTTGGTAAATTAGGGAGTTGGCTGGGCTCTACCTTGCCAGAAAAGACATAGCCAGGGCCACCTCAGTATTCCAGTGAGACCAGGGCTCTGATAGGGCGCTGGCAATGTCAACCAGAAAACCCTCCAGAATATTCAGGAATCCATAGGACTCCGGGGACAGACCAGTGTAATGGGCCCACTACTCCCACAGAGGGGAAAGCCACCATCAATCTAAATTTCACCAGGAAAGGATCTAACCATGACAATGGAGTTACAGAACACCTCACCCCCGCCCCCACCTTTGATTCCAGACTTCCAACTCAGTTGAAAACACTGAAATTCTTGAGGCTCAACTACAAGATTTTCCTTATAGGGAGTGTGCGGAATGCAGGTCTGAGTACAAATCTTGGAATCAAGAATTCAGATTTTAGAAAGTAAATGAGTGATAAAATACAGGAAGCAGTGTAAGAAAGTCACAGATTCAAGATATGAAGTAAGTTTCTGCTTCTAGTTGAAGGACAGCTATGATTTTTGTCATACCATATTTAAAAGCTGCTTGATATATGTTTACTCTTAGGCAAAAAGCCTAAGTGTAAACATAGGGTTTGCTCTTAGGGTTGTATCAAATTGTTGCGTGATAGGAAGGCAACTCACACAATCAATCGTTATCTCCTTCCTCCCCCCAGTGGTGCACTGGAATCCTCTGAAAATCAACTTCAGATGTTTGGGGAGTCCTGAGCAGTGGGGGCTTTGTCATCTGGGGCTGCAATGGGAGAGGAGAATTGCCCCAAATGAGGAACAGGGGTCTTGTGCCAGCCATTGGATGCTACTCTATGAATGCATGCTTCTGTACCAGCCTTCTGCAACCTGGTGTTGGACTACAGTTCCAAGGGTAGCTCACAGCTGCTATGCTGGCTTAAGAATGCTGGGATTTTTAGTCCAACACTTCAGGGAAAGGTTGTTCTATGCCATAGTGAGAAAAAAAGCACAAGTACTATACCATGCTTGCAATTTAACAATATTGATCTCCACCTCATTTTGGTTTAATTGTGGTGGCAATATTTAGCCAACTAAAAATAATTAAATGCACTAAAAATTTATTAGAGCCCTGAGGATATTTTGGAGGAGAAACACTGTCTGTGACTTCTGCTTTAAAGCTTCAGTTGCATTTAATGCAATTTTTATCAATAACTCAGCAGCTCATATTACTACAGCTCCATTGAAATTTTCATGCTGGGAAATCTAATTCATCCAATACATGAATCCATCACTTACAGTGCCTCTTTCTCAAATGCTATAAAACTTCCAAACCCATAGATTTGTCTCCAACAAAAATAACATGAAGGGGCCTTTCAATCAATAACGGAATCCCTCTGATTGTGGTACCAGCTGAATATTTTCTCCAACTTCGCTTTTGTTCTTCTGGGTAGAGGCCCACAAGGGAAAGAGCTTGTTTTCACTCGCAGCCTCATCAATACCTAAATCCTGGTGAACAAGTGACACTGAGAAGCTGTAATCAATAGCTCCCTCTGCGTTTTTTCTTCTGGTCAAATGGTTCAGCACCACTGACAGGCCTGACACTTAGAACATGATGCTAAATCTTTATCAACAGCCAGCTAGGTGACTGGCAGAACAAGACTCAGGGTGGTCATTAACGCTCGTGGCAATCTGTGAATAAACTAACTCCTCAATAATGTGTTTGTTTAGAAAAAGGTGAGGAAAAAAACTCCCTGCGCAATGTATTGATTGCTTTTGAACTGCATTTAGCAATTTCAGTCTGAGGATGGAACAGAATGTTGTACAACTGTGATGCGCTGTTTGTTAGGGGTTTTCAATTTGATACAGTGGAAAACTGACCATCCTATTATACTGGTTGATAGACTGAATAGTTACAGAAAGCTGCCAAACTGTCAAAAATAGATCACTGAGGCCATAATGGAAACAGCTGAAATATCAAGTTGTAACATACAACAGAAATCACACTTAGCAAAAAATAATCTTTCGGTTTGCTCATGTCCTATTGCTTTTTCTCCCCCTGTTCTCTGATAGAAACAAATACTGTAATATGAACCAGCGTGTGTTCCAGTTTATTGCTAGCCACCTAAGGAATTAATGCACAACTAGGTTTATGTGCGTTACCACATTCCAAATCAATGCTTCACAATCTTCTCTTAAATGCACAATTACTCCATTCACTCCTGAATGTTTTAAACATTTTGACTGAATAACACACTTCACTTATGCTAGATCGATGTCAGCATCAGCTTTTAGCTTGAATAATAACATAAGCATATAGAATGGGGAAAAATACTATACAGCTACTGCTGCTATTCACAGACTTCAGAAGATACCTTATTTAAGTCATAGAAGAGTCATTTATGATGGTCTTGGACTAATCAGCCCAACATTTCCCCAATCCCCATGGGTCTGTATGATTTCTTTTTGATCTTCCTATACTATTCTAATGAGATTTTTAATTGAACTTTATGGGTTCCCTTTGAGGACTGCAGCCCTCACAATCAATCTAAACTGCAGTAAACTATTTGAAGTTTTTCTTCACAAAAAGGTGAGCCATCTCCACCATGTCCTTGGCATAATTTAAAGCATAGATGTTGCATCTCTCGGCTGCTGCCGGCACCTTTTCCACCTTCTCATAAAGTTGAAGGTCAATGTATGAATTATGTGAATCAACCAAACTACAAAAGGAGACCTGTAGAATGCACACTCCAGAAATTAAGTGGGCAAGATCTGCAGAGTGAAAGCACACCTTTTTTATTTTTAAACAAACAAATCAGGAATATTATATAAATTCACAGGCTTTCAAAACTCTGATTTCTAGAGACACCAGAACTTCAGAGACACAGGAAATCATGTTTTAAAATATATCTTGTTTTTAAAATATAAAATTATACTTGGATACATATCTGCAGAAATATAAACGTTTAATACACAGTGGTTGCAATACATTCTGTGAATACAACCAGGTGCAGCAGTAATGTGTAAATTACTGTTCAAGAGTAAAATACTCATTTAGCAATCTCTTGTGAGCCATAGGCTCCAGAGCATACACATCAGATTCACTTCAACACAGAGCACAGATCTAGGCATGCAAAGTCATCCATTCATGGAACTGCTTCTCTATCAAAATGGAGCTTTGTGTGTGCTCTGAAACCTACACCACTGGAGAGAATTTTGCTCAATATTCTAAATCAGGTAATTCACTTAATATCTTGAACACAGATGGCGAACATATGGCTTTCCAGATGTCGTTGGACTGCAACTCCCATCATCTATTGGCTAGGGCTGATAGAAATTGCACTCCAACAGCTGGAGAGCTACACATTCCCGTCTATGTTCCAGATGTTAAGTGCGTTATATGTAAAGTTTTAAAGGTCCAATTCAAAGTACATAAACTGTAGGCAGAGGTGTGAAAATTCCTGCTGTTCCCTTGCAGCAGAACTATGGTCCAGCTGGATCCTACCTTAAGAGATTCTGGACTATATGACTTATTTCTGCTGCTGCTTTTATTGGATTTCAGCGACATTGTGTTTAATAGAGTTGGATACAATATTCCCCACTATACTGCCTGTCCCAGTGCCACCACTATGCTCTTCAGAGGGTCCCCCAACCCTCTGAAGTAGTTTATATGGGGAAGAGGTACTGAGGGCTCCAAGAGGCCAGGGAAATCGGCAAAAATGGCCTGATTCCCCGTTCCACCTCCGGAAATGCTCTGCTAGATCAGAAGCCCTGCTGAGGCATTCAGCCTTATTGCGTGAGGGCTAAAAGTGGGAAGGGTTTGTGAGCGTGCTTTCAAGTCCCTCCCCAAGGGATGAAGCTGAGCAGTAAAATATTCATGTTTCCTTGAATGCAAGGAGAAGCCCACATGTGACTGCGAAGTTTGCTTTATCAGGATTCATGACTGATTGTGTGGAACAGGGATGGGCAACATGCAGCCATCCAGATGTTTTATTTATTTAATTTAAAACATTTGTATCCCGCCCTATATCATTAAGATCTCAGAGCGGCATACAGATAAAAGCATACAGTATAAAACAATAAAAATGCACAGTTAAACACAAATTAAACCATGAACCAAGTTAAAACAATATATAATTTAAAAGCAGTAAAAGCAGTTAAAACAATTTGCCATCTTAGTGGATTTAACCATCAAAGGCTTTGTTAAAAAGCCATGTTTTTACTTGGCGTCAAAATAAAATCAGTGTTGGCACCAGTCGGGCCTCCAAGGGGAGGGCATTCCACAGTCTGGATGCCACAATAGAGAATAATCCCTCATGCTTGGCTATGCTGGCTAGGGAGTTGTAGGCCAAAACATCTGTAGGACTGCCAATGAATGCGAATAGAAGCTCCTTTAGACCTTCTCCCTCAACCTGTGAAGGTTGGGACTGAGTGGGCAGGGACACTTTTAGCCCTCAAGGGAGGAGGCTGAATGCCTGCATATGGCTACATTGTGCTGACACTACAAATCAGTTCCTTTTAGTACAAAGGTGCACCACCCTTTTGGCCCCAAATGCATACACACACACATACACACACACACACAGGCATATCCTGCACCCTTCCCCCAAGTAGGCAATTAAAATTGACTTTCCACAATAACTCACGTTGTTCATTCTGTTTCATTTAAGATGTGCACTGTAGTTACTATCCTCCACCATTCACCCCAATCAGGCAATTTAATTTACTTTTCAAAGGTAATTCCTCCTATTAAAATGTAATAATTGAATAGTTGCCTCAGACCCCGCCCCCCTCTAGTTGTTCTCATGTGCTTTTAAAAAGCCAGCTTCTCTGCCTCCTGGAGGTAGTAAGTAGTTCTTTTATTTTTAAAAGCTCTGCTCCTCTGCCTCCTGGAAGCAGCAGTCAGAAGTATTCACAGAGCTGACAGAAAGAAAAACAGCCATAGAACTCTCCAAAAGAGCAGATCATCTTCTAATTGGGAGAATCTGGCAATCACTCACAGATTGCTCTAGGGTTATTATTATTTATTACATTTCTATACTACACTATATCCAAAGCTCTCTGGGCAGTTTACATAAGATTAAAACAATTAAAAACAACATACAAAATTTTAAACCACAAAAAACAACATACACAAAAACAACTTTAGAAACAACGATAAAAACAGATCCAGGATTGATGAAGCTCATCGCATATTGCTAAATACCTCGGAAAAGAGAAAAGTTTTAACTTGGAGCCGAAAAGATAGCAACATTGGCGCCAGGCGGGCCTCGTTAGGGAGATAATTCCATAATTGAGGGGCCACCACTGAAAAGGCCCTCTCCCTTTTTGCCATCGTCTGAGCTTCCCTTGGAGTAGGAACGTAGTGTATGGGTAGGTTCATGTCAGGAAAGGCGTTCCATCAGGTATTGTGGTCCCGAGCTGTGTAAAGCTTTATAGGTTAGAACTTTATAGGTTACAACTGGCTCGAAAACATACAGGCAGCCAATGCAAGCAGGCCAGAGCCGGTCTGATATGTTTGAACCTTCTGGGTTCCTGCCATAAAAGTCCTGACTCATAGAGCATCCTCTCACAAGGAGGATGCTTTAAAATTCAGTGAAAAGGAGCAGGGAGGTGACTGGCAGATGGGAGAAGGGGGTGTTTCTGAGAATGAGAAATGGCAGTGGTATCGCCAAGCACTTGGTGGTGCTGTGTCTTTTCCAGCATTAGCCATGTAGCCATGTTTTTTTCAATATTGTTTGCAGCGGCAGCTACAGGGTCTTGTGGAGGGGCAGAGAATAGGGCTTATGCACCCTTCTACACTGCAAGGATCGAGGGCCACTGGCAGCACTCATTAACCTCAACTGCAGGCCTCTGCCTCTCTCTTCATGCAAGAAGTGCTCACATTCAGCAGAGGCTCTCTAGCTTTGACTTGTTGTTTGCTTTAGCAGTGGGCTGGCTGCTGTGATCTGGGCTTCTGTTGAAGGCTTTGAGGGTGGGGGATCAGGAGACCTGCTGTTTGTCAGCTGTAAGGCTGGAAAGAGGGAAGAGGAGAATGCAGGAGCAATCAGCCAATTAGCTACGGTGGGGGAGGAGCTCAAGACGCAAAGAGCAACATGATTGGCTAGCTGCAATGATGCAATGCACAGGTCCCTAAGTGGCCCTGGTGGTTGTACCTGGAGCCAAAGTAGCTCAAAAAACAGTGAGGATCACTATTCTAGAGTTTCCGTTACCTAAGGGCGTTCCTAGACAAGGCCTTAGCGCATCTTGAGAGCCGGTTTCCCTGCTGTGCTTCCACATGACGCACAGGGGAATCCGGCTCCAGGCCGCACTGAAGCCTCCTCTAAGGCGCCATAAGCGAAGGTGCTTATGGCACGCCTTTTCCGCAGCTCCGGCCTGAGGCCGGAGCTACGGAACGTCTAGAGACTTCCGTGGCTTTTTGCGGCTACTCGCTTACTCACGAGTAGCTGAAAAAAGCCGCGGACTGGCCACAGCGCTGAGCGCTGTGCCCATCGGCCGGGGGGGGGGGGAGAAGGGAGCACAGATGACACAGGACACACACACACACACACACACGGAGGGAGGGAGAAGGAGCACAGATGACACAGGACACACACACACACACACACGGAGGGAGGGAGAAGGAGCACAGACGACACAGAACACACACACACACGGAGGGAGAAGGAGCACAGACGACACAGAACACACACACACACGGAGGGAGAAGGAGCACAGATGACACAGTACACACACACACACACACACACGGAGGGAGAAGGAGGAGAGATGACACACGGGATACGGAGGGAGAGAAAGATCAGGAAGGGATCAGGAGCGGATGGGGGGGGTTAACTAAAAAAAACCCTTACCTTCTCCGCAGTCTTTGGGCCGCACGTGGCCCCTTTAAACTTAAAAAAAAATGGTGGACGCTGCAGGGATCCCGACGTCCCTGCACGTCCCGCGTCTGGAAGCCTGGGCGGCGCGCACTAACGTCAGCGTGCCGTTGCCCCGCCTCCCTACCGGCTTATCCTGGCAGGTCTAGCAAAGCCCTAAGTTGCCCCATATGACCTAGTATTCAATCTCCAATGTTTGAATGTGGGTTTTTGCTACAGATAGTGATGGAAAGACATACTCAAAAGCACTTAACAAAAAAATACTTCTTGAGTTCTAGGATTGAGCCCTGGCGTAGGAAACAGTTTCTGGGATTGAGGATGAATTCTAGTTTAAATTAGGTCCTGGTGGCTTCTGCCATTCTCTAGCCAATATTAGCGATACTTGATTGATACCAATGACCCGTTAGCTCTGATGTTAGTACACGAAGTTCAAAAGTCTGCAGTCCTTTGCCATCAGCTAGTGCACCAAAATACTATTAATGTTACAAAGAAAATATATGGTGTCCACTATTTAGGGGTTTATTTCATAAAGATTAGTATGCTTTCAAATGCAAACCACAGCAGCACTGGAAGGCCGAAAGCCGTTTTCCTCCCTCAACCTTTGATAATGAAAGCAAATCAGTAAGGTCATCCGAAAGCTTTGTGCCAGCACCTAGATAGCTTCACACTTACAACATAGGTCACAGTCATAAATGTCAGCCAATTCTCATGCCAAGATAATAATCTGAAATTAAAAAATATCTGAGGCAATTGTCAGACACACGTCACTAATGGGGCAAAAAATGGCTAAAGTAATTTATAATTATATCCCCAGCGCTCTACAACTAAAAGGCCATGTTCTACATTGCCTAAATTGGTGAGATTCATAGCCTTTAATGGAACTATGCCATAGGAATAGAGAGACAGTGACTTTCTGACTCATGGTGTGGAGGAGGCAGGAACGTGCCTGGCACCCAAAATCCAGAACCTGACACACCATGGATCCAAGTCGAATGTGTTCCTTGAGGAATGCAGGTGGTATTTTGCCCTTTCGCACCATATGAGCTCATGTAACCAGAACTGTTTTCAGGTGATGAAAAAAAATGTGATACTTCCCAACCTCTCTAATGCTATTACAGCCTAACAGGAGATCTCATCACTGAGTGGAACAAGTCCCTATCCATAAAACATAAGCCTCCTACTTGAAACAAGAAGAAGAAAAAGAAAAAAAAAGAAAACGGACTAAATTTGTATAGGTTGATGCATTAAAATAAATGCAGTACTCCTATTTCAAATAAATGATGGGGAAATAAATCATATTAAACTGGTTTATGCATTAATGCTGATTAAAAACACTTACTGACCTTATTACTCATAGTAGAGTAGTTTTCACAGCAGATATATTTAATCTAATGACATTTAGCTTTCTATCTAAAACCACCATCTTCCATCAACTTTATTTTAAAGTTGACATGAACTTACAGGATTGCTTCTCATTGCTCCTCCTACTGCTCTGGCTGCTTTGCTGTTGCCTGCCAGGTCTGCTAATTGCTTGTAAGAAACTGCTTCTCCAAATTTCACATCTCTCAACAGGGTCCACAACACTTCTCTGGTGAATGAAGCTGAAAGAGGGGGAAAAACATGAAGAAGCAACACACTGTTCCGAAGCATGCCTTAATATTTTTTTAAAAAACCTACCAAGATAAAAATAGTCAGGAAGACTGACATTTAAACTAGGGTATGAACAGCAACATTTTCTCTTTCGAATTAGCACAGCAATCAGTTCTATTATTGTGTTCTATATTTAAATTCATGATTATTAGAGAGTGCGCTTCAAGTAATTGATCACTATTAAAAAGGCATTCAAGGCTTTGATTTTCCTATATTTTTAATTTGCTTCCAGTACAATTATCCTGTTAACGCATACAATGTGCTTTCCCATTAAATTGGCAGAGTATAAATTAGCATACAGTCAAATTAAAAAAAAAGAGGGGGGGGAAGAGAATAACTGGCAGCACCTATTTTATAAAAGCTCTTGTATCTCCTAATTTCAAACTTCAGCTGGGTCACACCGGAAAAGAAGCCCTAGAGCCAGCAGACCCTGGTTGACTGAATTTTTTTAAATTTTTATTTTTATTTTTAGCAAAGGCCCCAAGCTACCGCTCAGCATTCTAGATATCAGAAAATGTAACGACTGGATGTGGTGTCTCAGAGTATATGCTGCATATTTAAATGGGAAACTCTCATTAGAAATGAAATACTTATTCATTTGCTGTCTAGTTACCCTTGATTTTCATATTGTTGTTAATAAGGCATGGAGTGAAGCAAAAAAAGCTTTTTATGTTGCTGCAGGCTGATAATGAGACACTCATCTATGGTGATTAAAACTTGCCTCTGGGTGACCAGACATGGTCTGACTTCAGAAGGTAGAGAAGAGGAGAGAACACAGTTGCATCAAACCGTGCTTGGCTGCATTTACCCAGCCGGCAACACAACAGAACACGGATGTACCTGCATTACCTTTCTTTGACATAGGGAAGAGACACAGATACACTATTTATTAAAACATTTGTATCCTGCCTTATATCACTGGCAGCGTACAGGTGAAATCATACAAACAGTTTAAAACAATAAATATAGAAATTAAAAAACAAAATTAAACCATTAATCAAGCTAAAACCAGCATAAAATTTAAAAGCAATAGAAACAAAACTATTAAAACTATATGCAACCTTGGTGAATTTAGTCATCAAAGGCTTTGTTAAAAAGCCATGCTTCAACTTGGCTTCAAAATGAGGCCAGTGCCGGCACCACTCTGGCCTCAAGGGAGGGTATTCCACAGCCAGGGTGCCACAACCGAGAAAGCCCTCTCCCATGTTCCACCATAGCATATGTCTTGAGTTGGTGGGACGCGGAAGAAGGCTCCTCCAACAGATCTCAAGTCTCGGGCAGGCATATATAGGGAGACGCACTCCCTCAAGTATCGAGGTCCTGGGCCATTTAGGACTTTAAATGTCATTGCCAACACCTTGAATTCCAACCGGAAGCGTATAGGCAGCTTGTGCAATTCCTTTAAGACCGGTGTTATATGGCCTTTGTGGGATGTACCGGTCAGTAGTCTAACTGCTGCATTTTGCACTAGCTGCAACTTCTGAGTTGTCTTCAAGGGCAACCTCACGTGGAGTGCATTGCAGTAATCTAATCGGGAAGTTACCAGTGCATGCACGACAAGCACTTTAAACTTTACAGGCATGCTATAGGAGCTCCTTTTCTGGGAAGTTCATTCTACTCAGCTGCTGTAAAGTTTAAAGGCCCAGACCCAAGAGGGCATTGCCAAGGAGGTGTATTGCAAGAGGAAGATCCATGTGACTGAGGAGAACCCATAGAAAGGAGGGCTATAGTCCCAACACTTGTGGAGGGGAAATAAAAAAGAAGAGATTGGCATACCATGGCTTACGTGCAGGTGTAACATTCCATGGGTAGGAGATCAGGAATTTTACATCTGCACTGAGCCATAGACCAGATAGAGACAGAAAGTAGATCTGGATTTACTGGCAGACCCTTGGGTGATTTGTAGTGGATCGCCAAGGATTTCCCAATTTTTTAACAATGGCAGCAGCAAAATAATTCCCCCGCCGCTGCCCAATCATACAGCTGAAAAGAAGAAAGCTTGGGGTAACTACAAGTGGGTTTTTGTGTGTAAGGACTCTATTCATTTCTGATACTCAAAGCATATTCCTGCGCTCAGAATTCTGTCATTTAAATCTATATATTTGATACCAGGTTCCGGTGGTAGGTCTTGCGGTTCTAGTTAAAAACTAAGTAGATTCTGCAAACTTGGAAGTTTACCCATTCTGTGCCCTAGGCTGATGTTTCTGCAATCTCTTCCTGCCTTTCTCCCACCTCCCCAAGCACAAAGGCAAGTTCACTTAGGACACAATCCTATGCATGTTTAGACGGAGAAAAGTCCTAACACCCCAGCACTCCCCACCCAGCATGAAGTTTTCGTAGGGGTGTGTGTGTGGTACCTTTCTATTCTGATCATTTAAGAAAAGTTGTTCACATCTTAGTCTGGTAAAGCATTATTTTTTTATTCTTAAAGAAAACCACAAACTTTTATGTTTCTTTTAAATAATAAAAATCACTTCTTAACTGAACAGAATGATAATCGCTTCATTGAAAAAAAAATCTGTTTAGCCTTTATTATAACATTAAGCAAATTAAACATCAGCATAATCCAGGTGATACTAGAAAAGGGTCATCAAAGAAATTAACTTTGTTGTTCATTAATTTACATGGATTAGTAGAGGGCGAAGAGATAGCAAATCTGCTCTAGTTTTTTGTGATATAATTTCAAACTGTACACCATTTGTGGCACTAGGGTGACTTTGGGGTTAATCAGACTGATTTGTCCTTTTAATTGCTTTCTATTCAAAGAAAATTCATTAGATAATGTTCTCTTCAAAATTCATGAATCAATTTAACTGAAGAAACCATATTAACAGCTTTGGGTTCATTAGCAAACGGAGTTGTGTTACTAGCTGATTGCTAGGAGAGCTTCCTTAGGCAAACAGATTTTGTTTACTGTCATTTCTTTCGAAAGGCCTATTTGAAATCCAATTGTAACAAGGGGAGAGCAGATTTCCCGTTCCATTTCTTAATTCTTTCCATGTTTGGCTCTGACCCATGTGCTGGTCTGCCTGCCTTTTGATTTTACATGGTGAATTTTGGTAATTAATTTTGGAAACTGGGTACTTATCAGTTTGCTCTTGACTTAAGCTTTCATGTGATGCATACTGGGAAATGTAGTCTTCCAACTACCTCAGCAGCTGGCCCCCTCCCTGCTGGCACTGCTAAGTCTCCCCACTGGGTTAACACTTCCTTTGGACAGGTAGTGACCATGTCTAGATCTACACTTCTGCTTTATAGCGGTACTGAAGTGCACTAATAACAGTTGGGGCACATTAAACGTTTCATATACTGCTTTCATAGTGCGTCATCAGACTAGCCGCTCATGTTTCTTCGCGGGACATTGTGATAATGCAGTGATCCTGCTGCGTGGCTTCTGTTCCATTTGCCAATCTTCCCATTTTAAAAAAAGCCTCAAAACCCCCGACTTTTAACAAATTTGTCAGGATTTCCTGCCATGTGCAGGAAAGTTCCATTATAAAGAGTGCTGTTTCCATTGTTCTATTGGGGCCATGCGGTCTCTGCAAACTTCCCCGTGTAATTTAAGCTTGTCCCTAATGCAGAAGTGAAGCGGGGAGCAGAGCAACGGTACTAGACAGTAGGGAAACACGATTTCTCCCCGTCTGAAGGAGCTCGTTTTGTCATATCCTGCTTTTCATTCCACATTATCCAAAATACAGCAAATGTCATTGTGTATCTTATGAGGTATAAATGTGCAAGAGGGATATAGCATTACCATAACGGGATCGTAATGACTGGACACAAGGTGTAGAACTGGCCCATGTTTTCTGTACAACCCAACAGTGATGCACCATCACCATAGCACAAGCTAAATGGAAGCAAAAGCTGGAAGATTTTATAATAGCAGTTGACATGAAAATGTTAGTTTCAGAGCCAAAAAATGGCAATCATGTAGCATGTAGCAGAGGCTTGTCTGATTTAGATTGGGACCACAATAATCTGAGAAGGGAGGGCTAAATATTCCCTCATACACTGTTTTTCCATGAAATATTCCCCCTTCAGGTGCAGGTTTTTAAAAAGAAAAAAGAAAAGCTTTCATTGACTCCAAAAGAGACTTGGGACCACACATACTTACATGGGGGTAAAAAGTCTCAACTACATGGTGTGGAATTGGCATAATGTGTAGTTTGGCTGACAGGTGAGTACAGTTAAGAAGAGGAAACAGAACATAAGAATTAATCATCAGTTCTTACAATGGAAATAAGTTAGCAGTGATGACCACCAAGGACAGTGCTGAATTCTTCTACCTAATTAAGAACATAGGAATGTTCCCATGTTGGATCTGACCAAGGGCCCTTCTAGTCCAGTGCTCTGTTTACACAATGGCTAACCAGCTGTTGACTAGGCACCCACAAGCAGGACATAGTGCAGCAGCACCATCCCACCCATGTTCCCCAGCAACTGGTGTATATAGGCTTACTGCCTCTGATACTGAAGCCATTTATTTCTGACCATTCGTTGGAGAAAGGGGTGAAAAGAAATTGGATCTAAAAATTGTGAGAAGTTTGGAGAAATTTCTCAGCATGCAGGGCTTCAGTACTTATATTATTTTAATGAGGTGGCCAACAGGGTGTCTGTGTGTGCTTTTTATTTTACAAATTACATCCTGTTCTCCTGTGCTTTGCAGCTGCCTGGCTGCTTGTACTTCCTGGAAAGCCCCCTAGAACAGGGGTGAGCAGAAGATAGATCTCACATGTTTGGGGGCTTCAACTCCCAGAAGCCCCTGGCAGGATAAGTGATTAGGAATATTGGGACGTGGAAGCCCAAAACAACTAGAGATCTATTTTCTGCCCACCCCTACCCTAGACTTAACTATGGGCCAAACTAAAACATTCCTCTAATCACACATATCAGAACTAGACATGATTGGTTTCTTTCCTTCAGAATAAGCATGTATGACCCCGATTTGGGAGCAGAGGCTTTAAGCTTCCCCCACCTTTTCAATCTAAAAATTCCAACTCTCTCTCGGGATGTTAAAAAAGAAAGAAAGAAAAAAAATAATTTTTTCATTCCAATGGACTCCCCCCTTTTTAAAAAATCTCCCACCCCACTTTCCAATTCTGCTGCTTGTTGAGTGCCTGAAAGCTGATTAAACAGTAACAAATCTTGCCCAGCTCTGTGTTTCAGGGGAGCTTATATAGGCCAAATCCAGTGTTGCGCTTGTGGAACTGTGTAGTTTCCCCATCTTCTTCTCATCCCTGCAGCCCCCACAAATCTGCTCTGAAGCAGATTTGGGGAGAACACAGGGGGGACTGGACTGGGGAGGAGAAATCTGTTCTACCCACGGTTTCCGTTCTGCTGACAGAACAACACTGTTGGACCGAAGCCACAGAGTTAGTAAGTGGGTACTACTCCACAATAGGAGCCCGCCAATTTATTTATTTAAAAAATTTCTCGGCCATCTTTCAGGCCCAAGGCGGCTCACAACAATAAAATATATAAACAGTTAAAAATTCAAAAGCGATAAAAACATGAGCACAACCAAATTGCAATAAAAGCCAACAATAAAACCAGCAACAACTTGGAATTGTGAGTTCTGTAGAGAACTTTAACTGGGCCAGTATTTGGCTCCAGCCTGTATTGTAATGTAACATTTCTTTGTAAACTATCAAGGTTGGTGTTAAACTTGTGTACTCAGGTTTCCAAGTAGTAATCGTTCACAGGAAGAACAATTCCTGACTAGTAAGCTACAGTAAGTAGACATGAGAGAAAGGATATTTTCAGCAGTTCCCTGCCCCGCCTTGTTATGGAATGCCCTCCCTAGAGAGGCCTAACCTGTGCCTACTCTAATGTCTTTTCGGCACCAAGCAAAGACCTTTTTATTTCCCCAGGCCTTTTAAACTATGCTGTGGGTTTATTATTGTTTAACTCTCCATGTTTTTATCCCTCTGCTCTCTGTTTTAATTATTTTGGCTTGGTGATTTTCTTTCTTTGCTCTCTGTTTTAATTGACTTTTGATTTTATTGTTGTGCTTTTATTTGTTGCTTTTATTGTATTCTTATTGTGATGTGATTGCCTAGAGAACTTCTATTATAATGTACATACATACTAAGGAATTCCTTATTATTGGGTAGTATATAATATACATACATACTAAGAACTACTAAGAAATTAAGGTTGCAATCCTATACACCCTTACCTATGAGTAAGTCCCACTGAGATCAGAAGGGCTTATGTCCAAGTAAAAACGTATAGGATTGCATTATAAGACAATTTATAGTGTGTGTGTGTGTGTGTGTGGTGGGGGTAAGATCCAAATCTTTCCAGTCTGGGGGCTGTCCCACTCCCCATTCAGTGCTCAGCATGAAGCACAAAGGGCTGGATGGGTAGGCCTAGAACTTGATAAAAATCTTTAGGAATAGAAGGAGAGGCATATGTAAACTTAATAGTAAGATGGAACTGTTACAGGGAGAAAAAAGCATTGTTCTATAGTCGTTACTGGATGGTTAAGCAGTAATGTTATTGTGCAAATGGATGTCTAAAGTATCTATTCAATGGACAGAAAGCTGTATAAGACATATATTGAAGTGTTTGTCAAATGAATTCTTCAAATGTAATAGTGTGTGTGCACGCATCTACACTGAAGCACAAAATAATGTAGTACCCTGCAATCATAGGCACATCATTTTATAAATGTATCTAAAACATTAATTTCACCCTATAGGCAGCAAACACATTAATTCGTTTAAGGCAAGCAGCTCTGTGACGGTGCCAAATATTTTTTATTACTAAGCTCTCTGTTAGTGCCTGTAAATATAATCTGCTCAAAATGGGGTGAACCTTCACCAATTTTCAATATGGCTGCAAACCTTGGATGTTGTTAAATGCCTAGCATATCCATATTCCCTATAGCATACATTAATTCATATCCACCAGGCAATTTGAAAAAACTGTCCTGGGCAGGTATAGCTACTCACAAAGGGTGTAACCTGCCCAAAAGTTTGAGTACATGGCAGAAGCAGGGTCTTAGCCCCAACGAACGAAACAAGTCCTTTGAACCCACAGTTTTCAGCACTAACAGAAATCTATTTCACAGCAATCGAAGTTGCCGGCAAGAAAATAGGTTAATTAAAAAAAAGTGGGATGCGTAAAGCACCTTGGCAGGGTGCACTCCACAGCCAGGGTGCCCTGATATCCACATTCCCTCATTATAATGTTTTAAGTTCAAAAATGTATAAAACAGCTGAAATATGTCAAACTCATGGCAAAGTTTAATTATAAATTGTCTGAAACAAATGTCTGTCTGAAGTAGTATCCAATCACTCTGTGTCAGAGATAGTTAAGGCACGGGCATGGGGTCTTCTACAAGACCCCACGGCTATGCCTTAACTATCCCTGACACACTGCAATCATGCCAAACGAAGTACAACACAAGTAGAGATGTGTGAATCAACAAAACATGAGCTCACTGACAGTCCTCAAATTCCATTTCGTAGCTCATTTCGACGCGAGTCCGTATCAGATTGTGAGCTTTGGTTTTTAAAAATCTTTTTGCATGAACATACACATTTTTATGTTCAAATGCATGCATGCTGTCTAGCATATTTTGTGGGTGTGTCCTTATATTACATTGCAAGTTTGGAAATGTATGGACTTCAACTACAGATTGCATTCATGTTCGCTCCGAACTGCGCGAACTGGGTAAATCCTGATAAAAAATGAACTGAAACAGATTTCTCATTCATCCCCTAAACACAAGTACATAAAACGCTGGGGAAATATTTAATTCAAGTTCATAAATATCCTTGAAAGTCTCTACTGCCCTCACTTTTGCCAACTGGACAACTGACATATTCAGTAAAATGTACTACAGATTTAGTCTACTATAGATCTTGACAAACCCTTGTTGAAGCATTGTTGTTACAAAAGGAAGGCTTATCCCACTACTCAAACAGGGTGGGTGGGATGTTATTATTGTTGTTATCATCACCATCACCATCACAACTACCACATCTAAGGAGTTCAAGGCAGCATATTACCCTCACTACAACCTTTTGAGGTAGGTTAAGTTGAGAGATGACAACTAGCCTTGAGCTCCATGACTGAATTGGGGATTTGAGCTCGTGTCTCCCCAATCCTACTCAAACACTCTAACCCCTACATAGACATTTCATTACTGAACTCCTTTCCTTGTACTGAAAGCATACCAGATACTTACAGTGTCTTTGTAACATCTTTTTGTTTACGAATCTATAAGGAGAGCTTTTGGGAAACAAGCAGACTCCTAAAGTAGGCAGCACAATGGCTAACCTGGTATCAAGATTACTAAAGTGTAACCATTGCAGCCCACCAAAGGCAGCATCCTAGTTTAGATAACTCCATCTTTCTCTGGACAAATTCAAGTTGCAAACTATTTCTTTTTCTGCCACACACTAACAAGCAGAATGCTAAGTCTCAGAACCCACCCTGCAGAAAGATTGCCTGTTAAGGAAACATCCCCATTTATTTGCTGCCACTGACAAATATACCAATTGATCATCCTGCAGCATTAGCAAGCAATCAAGCAAACAAAAATGGTCACTTGACAGCCCTTACACCATTATGTGTGTATAGCTGAAAGGCTAGCCCACAGTACCTATTTTTTGGAAGGTGGTAAGTACCTCATTTATTTTCATAGTTAAAGCAATGGATTCCTCAGGGTCCAAGACTTTTTAGATGCTACTGAAAACATCCACAGTAACAAGAGGCCAGCTGATTTGAGTTGCTAGCAGCATGGGAGCAAGACAGATATAGCATGAATGCTATCCTTGCTTCAGAACTAGCCAGGATATCAAAACAATTTCAAACCATGGTTTAATATATTGGGTTGTTCCAAAATGGGAATAGATAGGTAATTTCATACTTCCTGGATTGTTTTTGAGTGTCATCAGACAGGGGAAAATTGCATTTCCCTACCATCGTTTTGCCTCCTGCTCCTGTCCCACAATAGGGACAAACAGCTTCCTCTTTCTTCACACAGGGAAGAAAGAGGAAGCAAGGAACGCGCTGCTTTCCTGCACACAACAGGAAATGGCGGCAACTTCTGTCACAGCCCAAACCCCCAAATTTTCCAGATCTTTTTTTGTGATGCAAAAATGTGCTAAAGGAGCGGGACGTGCGCAGCATCATGAAAAGGACCTGCGGAAATCCATGAGTGGCCAGTAACGAGTGTGCAATAAGACGCTCGTCTGATGGTGCTTTTTGTATATTGTGATGGGGAGACAACAAAGTGACCGTGTGTGATAAAACACTGTTCATCTGAATGTGACTCCTGATTTCCCTTTCAGGTCTACATCTGTCATCCTGTTATCATCTCCAGGATAATACTGTGAACTAATGCATTGAAACCAGTGATCATGTATTAAATATATGCATGAGTCTTCCAAATCCCCCTAACTTGTTTTATATTTTTCTAAACCTGTTCTTGTTTCATTTGTTATTTTATGACCAAGTAGGATAGTCCTCTCATATGAATTTGTTGTGTATATATTGAGTGCATGTGTGTGTGTACACACAAACACACACACACACACACACACACACACACCTTCTTCAATAATACTATTCTTTAGCATTGGGCACCTGTTTCTCTTATTATATGGACTGATGCTAAGGATCACAAAGTATTTGCAGTTCTCTCAGAGCATTTCCTTCCCGTTCATTTTTGCAAATATTCATATGAGCTCTAGACAAATGGTTATTTTATGAGCTATGTTGTAGTCCACTGCTGAATAGGGCAAATTTAGAGAACCAGAAGGGTGATGAAGATATTTCAATTACAAACATACAATCTAATAGAAAACTCTAGCATTATGGATTGGGTGGGAATTTCAAAAAAACAATAATGATTTCTTAGAATCCACTATTCACTAGAGCAAAGTTTTCCTATCACATAGTCAGATACAGATGGGAAAGATATCAAGGCTCCCCTAACTCCTTTTTGTTGCTGTTGCATTATTTTCTTTCATTCTTCTTCCCTGTGGCAAGTTTAGTTGCCTCCTTAACTCCAGCTCAGACTGTGTTCCTGCTGCTTCTAACATTGTAGATAAATCTGCCTGACAGGGGGATGCTGCAGAGAGGCAAAAGTCCATTCCTTATTTAAAAGGACACAATAGATATTTTGCCTCTCAAAAGATATGTATGGGGAGGAAATCTGAGTTCATGTTGAACTTTGGTCTTCTACTTTGATCGGTGATGTATCATTGAAAATGACTGATATATTTTTTTAAAAAATGTAGAGCTTCCCACAGAGAGACTTGATAAACAAGTAAGTGTAATATTCTGAACAAAGGCGATTAAGAGATTAATCATATACACGTGTACTCAGAAGTCAGTCCCACTGAATTCAATCGAGTTAATTCTCAAGTAACTGGGTATAGGATTGCAAACTATACCCAATTACTTGAGTGTTTCTGATTATGTCCAAATTTAGCCCTCATTAGGGGCAGAAATGTCACTTCTACCACAATAACTCTAGG
>NC_086178.1:77501225-77558725 GCF_023053635.1 Elgaria multicarinata webbii | reverse complement strand
TGAGTCAGTGGGCAGAGCCAATGTTGCTGGCCCTCCAGCATTTGCTCAGTTGAAAATATGGCCTCTATTAATAGTTGCCAAGCAGTTCCATAATCTCTCTTCAGGCACATTAGAAAGAAGCCTATTTCTGACAGGTATTCCAGACTTCAACACACAAAAAACACATTTCCCCATTCTTTGAATTAAGATGGTATAGGCATTATTGGTGTTGTTTTGAGTGCACTGAATATGGAAAGCTCACACTCTAGTGTCTCCCCTTTTCTTTTTAGTCTTACTGCACTGTCTCCTTCACCTACCTCCAAACTTCTGTCTACATGGCATGCAATTCTGATCTCTGACATGAGGAATGAATCTGTAGCGTGCCTAGGCACCGCAACTGTTCTAGAAGTACTAATGCCTTGATTAAACAATCTGAGAGGGGATAATTCCTGACAGATTCTATAAGACACAGACAGGATGTAAAGATTTTCAGTGACTCATTCTGCTTTACTCTTAATGAAAAGAGGAAATAGCATCAAGTAAGCTAACACACAGTTAAAAGTTTTAATTTTGAGGTTTTAATGTCATCAGCGGTTTTTCAGTCAGACCAACAGGGGTTCGTAATATTGTAGGTACCACTATGCCTCCATATGACAAGAGTATCTAAGGCTTTATATAACGGTTGAAGCCTAATCATTTGCAGCCCTAACACTTCCAACAAGAATGTCAGCATTTCTATAATAAGACCCATATTTAAGGGTTTATAACTCAGCTGCAGAAATCGGCTCCAGGCCTCTACATGCCATACAAAATCCCACTTAAGGAACAAATAATCCTTTTACTACTAGGAAAAGGAGTCAATTTTGGGCCATGTCGAAATGCAAAGCCATAAAAATGGGCATTGTAACGTGTGTATGCTGAAATCTAAAGTGATCTAAATGGTCCTATACAATTCTACACTGAGTAAGTGTCAAAATACATATTTACACAGGAGAGTGAAATAGCCTGTGCAATGAGCATCAAACTTGTAAAGCAGAATTGGGGAAATTGTAGCCTTGCTGATGTTTGACTCCCAACTCCCA
This sequence comes from Elgaria multicarinata webbii, assembly GCF_023053635.1. Taxonomy (NCBI): domain Eukaryota; kingdom Metazoa; phylum Chordata; class Lepidosauria; order Squamata; family Anguidae; genus Elgaria; species Elgaria multicarinata. Next base: position 77,557,664 of record NC_086178.1, on the reverse strand, counting down.
CAAACCCCAGCCAACATGGTCAGCGATGATGGGAGTTGTAGTGCAACATCTGGAAGGCCACAGATCCTGATGTAGAAAATAGCCCTCTCCTAAGATACTAAATATTAATATAGACACTTTTGGCTGGTACAGACTATTATACATAATTTAGGACTGCCAAGTTTGTACACCAGGCGATGGAGGTCCGGAAACTATTGATAGACTCAAACGATTAAATTCTAATAACCAATATTATATGTTGGTTAACATTGTAATTATAACCTGGATGATTGTTATCCTAGTTACTCTTTTTTGTAGCACTTTTGCTGGGTAGTGGCAAGCTAGCGCGGGTATGTTATTGTCTCATCTGTTTGCGAATGGCCCATGCGGCTAATATGCAATAAAGTTATTTTCAATATAGACACAGATGATTTGACCATCTTGGCCAAGAGGCAAGAAGTTGTGTTTTGTTGTTACATATTATTTTTATTACCAACAAAATAAATAACACAACAATTTATCATTAAAAAAAGTCTTACTCTTACTAGCCCAGAGTTTTACTGCTTCTGACATAATTGCAATCTGAGTAAACACCTTCTGCATCAGCTGGGAACTACAGCTCTTGGACTCACAGCATAAACTCATAGCATCCTCTCTAGCTTTATAACTACCAAAAATGAAATAGGTAACATTGTTCAGATACAGGAGAAACTATACAGGTACCAAATACTATTTTTAATACTGAAATATGTATTTACCTATTTTATCAGTACTTTTTATTACCAAACTATATAAAGCAACGTGTACATACACATTTTAAATTTAACTGCATCTTGCATTCTCCCCTTCCCTTTTTTCCTCCTGCTTTCACGTGCAGGGTTCTGTCCAGCTGACTGCCTCTTCCATGCACAGATCACAGTCTGAATCATGCCTCTCTTCCCCCGCCACCCCGAAAATCCCCAAGTGCATGTGCGCTTTCCCATGTACTGTCCCATACTTCCCACAGTCAGCTTTGGATATATTCTGTACTAAAACATTTTCCAGTCCTATATCAAAATAATTAATGCTAATTATGTAAGTGTTCATATATATGTTTGCTATGGTTAAAAACTGATTAAGAGAGCAATCCTATGCCCATCAGACAGCATCTGGGGTGGGATAGGATAGTTCGGTTTCCTGGTTCCAAGCTTGGAGTCAGGAAACGGTGCTCCCACCCCCTCCCCATCTTCATAGCCGTCGCGGAGAGAACTGCACCAGGGAAAGGGGCCATTCCCAGAGGAGGGGAGGAAATGGTGATGGCTGCGATACGTACTTCCTATGGCTGCCTCGGCCTCCTTTCCTCCACCTCTATTTATTTATTTATTTATTTATTACATTTTTATACCGCCCAATAACCGAAGCTCTCTGGGCGGTTCACTGCTAGACAGGCGAAATCACTCATCTAGAGAAATGCAGGGCGGCTGGAGCATGGAGCTGCACTGGATACTCAGCAGTCTTCGAGTTTGGAGGCTGCCAACTATCTGGACTGGATTGTGCCCTAAAGCATTTTAATTGTATCTGAATCCCTGAATAGGTTAATCAATTACATTTAAATTAATTTGCACAATTCCAAAACATTCAGTAGAGTTTTTCTGATATTGAAGGAAGTGCAAGATGACTTGGAATTAATGGACAAAACCTACAACCTTTTTGTAACACGGGAAGGCCATATTTTGTTCCATTACCTATTACAATCTCAAAAACAAAGAAGTATCACCTGAATGCATAAGCCTTCTGATTAAAATGAATCCTCACTGATCAATCAAAGATTGATATAAACTCAAAATGAACCATGTAGAGAAAGCAAATAGGACTTTAGTATCTTAGAGGAGGCCTTTGTGAGTACAACTGTACACGTGGAAGATTCCATACCATTCTGAACTCTAATGGAGCAGGGTTCCAGATCATAAGGAAGCCTCTGCATGTACAGCTGTACGCACTAAGGCCTCTCTACTGCAGGTGTTCATGCTGTATGCCTGGGCACCTTTGGATGAAGCTACATTGTGATGCAATGTCAGGGGTGGTGTTACTCGGAATGGCCCCATCCCAATTCTGCCAGTTACAATAACACCTGAATAGGGCTATAATCTTCAGCCTTCAGGTACTATGCAAGCTGTATGAATTATCAAAAGAACATTTGGTCACAATTCATAAAATAGTAGAGACTATTGCATTCTTTTAATAAGTGACACTGATTCTTCAAAAACAGGAAGCAGGTGGTAGGGAAGGATATAAGCAGTAGGGCCCCTATATCTCTTTTAGGACCAACAAAGCAAATGTGTTTTTAATATAATGATTGGAAGTCAGGACTGAGAAGTGAGATAACCAAATTTGCAGGTGACACAAAAGTATTCAGAATGAAAGATCTTCAGGGTCACTCAGGATGCAGGTGTCTGCTGGGAGGTCCTGCTCCCCATGCTCATCCTCCAAGGAGACATCAGATTCCAGGTCTGGCCAGGGCTGAACCCTGACAGCCTAACTAAAAACAGTGAAATAAATTAAGGAAGAGGGAGTAAGTACTCTGTATCTTTTCATAGTTAGGGTTTGTCACAGGCATCATTGAGGATGAACTTTTTCAGTGGAAGTTCTCAACACTGCTATCTCAGTGGTAAAAAAATAATTGGGTGGGAATCCTTCTGGTATCCACAGAATGGGAGGAAAAAAACTGTTACCTGCCAGCTACTAGGATTCAGCTTTAGAAAGGTCCTAATGTGTGTTCTATGCAGGTACAGAACTCTTGTGTGTACCTTCACCCGGAAAATGAAGAAGGTTCAGCTAAGAGGTTGTTTTTAGTTTGTAAGCCTGAAGGCTGGGGCTGTCTTGTATTTATTGGCCTATAAGGTGCTCTGGGAGACTTTCCGGTTGAAGAGCAGGGTATAAATGCTTTCAGAGTGCAATCCTATGCGTGTTTAGACAGAAAATGTTCTAGAACTCCCAACATGCCCCAACCAGGCTGGCTGGGGAATGCTGGGTAGTCTAAACACATATAGGATTGCACCCTAAATAAATTCAGGAGATAGATCTAAGGGTCATCACAGAGGGGTCACTGAAAAGCTTAATGTGGACATGCAGAAAATGGCATGATAAGAATTATTAAGGAAGTGACAATAACAGTATGTTTATATAGATCTATGGTATGACCACAATCACAATACTGAGTATAGTTTCTATTTTATTTTCTGGATTGTTTTGTGCTGTGCTACTGTATTAACATGGATATCATTTTAGATGTGAGTTTCTGATATACTGTATTTTTATTTTGTTTGTAAAGTGCCCAAAGTAATGCAGATTGTGATTTAAGATGTGGGTTACAAATTTTAGAAAATAAATACATTTTTTTTTACATATAGACTTTCAAGGATGAAGGCTACCCTTGAGTTGGAAGAGGTACAGAAAATGGTAGACAAAATAATCAAGGGTCTGGACCTCCTGCCCTGAGAGAAAAACCATAAAGCATCCAATATTTTTAGTTTATCCCTGCCCTCCCAAAGGTTTTTTTTTATACAATATAGGTTTTTTTAAAATATACAGTTCGATGGGGAGGGGGTGGAGAGAGGAAACATTCATAACCTTTTCTCCCTCTGTCTTATCTATTAATATGATTTATTAAAAGATTTTTAAACTGTCCTTCATCAAATATTATCAGGACAGCGTATAAAATGAGACCTCAAAGTGGGCAACTAATTATAGAATATAATAAAAACAATACAGAATACAATCATAGAACAAATTAAAAGGCAGAAGAATATAAAAGGCTAAAGTAACCAACTTAAATGTCTGGGCAAACACAAAGTTTACCCCTCATGCTGAAAACATAGCAAAATCGGCACGAGTAATACTTTTACTGACGTTCCACCAGTGGGCCACCATAGCAGAGAAAGTGCTCTCCCTTGTTGAGACATAATGTGTGCAAACTACTTTGAGGAAATCCTCGTCTGCATACTGCTAAAACTCATCACCCCGCAATCAAATTTATTGTCAGTAGATCCAGGACACACAAAAGAAAGTGCTCCTTTATATATCACATAACTAACTTCAGCAGCTGCTTTCATGATCGTCCTCAAGAACACCAACAGGTGTCTCGCTCATGCCTCAACCATTATGGAAGAGCCAGAGAAGCGTACGCCAGGACAAATGGAATGCACCTGGGAGTCCCATGAAGTATTTAACAAGTAAAATTGTGCCTATGGGGCCCAGCTACTGAGGATTGCTTGAGGCCAAAATGAAATTCTAAGCTTCTGTTCCAGAGAAGTTATCACAGATCACAAGACTTCCACAGAAGTGGTTGGTGATCCTGAATCCCCTACTAGGAAAGACCTCTAGCAACACCAAGTTCTGGACTCAGTAATGGGCTAAATGGGGACCATTAAATTGAAGCTCAATCCAGATCAGATGAGGATGCAGTTAGTAGGTCGTAAAAAGCTAGTTGAAAACCAGCCTGTTTTGGGCGGGGTTTCACTCTCTCTAAAATATCAGGTTTGCCAGGTAGCATCTGTGGCCAAAATTATAGCTGTTGCACCAACCATCTGGCTTTGGTTGGTGCACCAGCTATGGTTTTTCCTAAGAACCCCTGATCTTACCCCAGTTTTCCGTGCTTTAGGAACATCCAAGTTATACTAATGCACTGCCATATACAAGGAACTTCCTAAGAAGAGTGTAGATTCCACCACATCTCACCAATGCACAAATATCTTTACTGGCTACAAGTTTGTTTGTATGTGCAATCTAAAGTACTTGTTTTGACCTTTAAAACTATAAACAGCATGGGATCAGGATATGTGATAGACCATCTGCTACCACACAGAACAGTCTATATGGGGATGGGGAATTTACAGCAATGGCACACCCTCTACAAGTACAGTTGTCAGATGTTGCTATCTTTCAGGCTCCAATTAAAAATTGTTTTATTTGCTCAAGCATTTAGCAGCATCTAATTTACAATGTTTTAATCTATAATGTATTTGCTGTTTTATTGACTGCGGTCTTTGTACTGTTGCTGTTTTGCTGTAATGCATTGTGCATTTAACTATTTGTGGTAGCCAATATTGAGAAAATGTTGGAATATACAAAACACAAGCTCAACTCTTCCAGCGGTTTTGACCTACAACTCCCATCAGCTGTCACAATTGGCCATGCTAGCTGGGTCTGATGGAATTTGTAGTACAAAATAACTTGAGGGACCTAGGTTGGGGCAATGCTGCCCTAGAGATTCTTCCTGGTCCTACAGCAACAACTGAGATTTGTGTGTGTGTGTGTGATTCATTTTGTGAAATACTTATAGGGTGTTTAGATGAAGTAATCAATACATTTTAGAAATATAGAACAGAGATGTAGTTCTCAATCTTATTGAATAGAGAATCCAACTTCATGTACTCAATGCACCCCATCCCCTAGCATTGGTCATCAAAGAATCAATGCTGAGGCAGGCTACACCTAAGGAATTACTTGGCCAGCTTCTCTGGGCCTGCCCCTTTAACATCTACAGAAGTAAGCTGAAGGCAGAGCCAAGTACCTTGCAGGCTCAGAGAAGCCCTGATCAACAGTGGAGAAACAATTCTACTCCCCTACTGTGCCTGGAATGTGATCATCTCTTCCTGACCAGTCCTCTTTGGTTTTCATTCCAGGTTTTGCTATGCACCATTGCTTTTTGTGGCCAATCCCTGCAATAGGATTCAAGAAGAAAAGTGGAGGGAGAAAAAGCAGGGCTATTAACGATGAAGCAAATTTGTGTGTGTGTGTGTTTTAACCCATATGCTTATTTTAATATAGGTACAGTGGTTGTGAACAGGTGGTGGTCCCTCATTGACCCATATGTATAGTTCTTAACATTCATACGCTCATCAATAATTGGCTATGCTGAATGATGTTCCTCTAGACTTCCTTGATGTTGGAGGTGAAGGTACAAACATTCAGACATTATTAGAGTCTGACAACATCAGCAGATAGTTCTCCTGCTATCATAAAATACCCGATATGACAATTTTGAGTCTGAGTAGGAGAGGTGAGGCGAAGGTTCTTATTCCTCAAGTATCTTAAGCTACTGTTTAGAGGGATGTCTAAAGAAGCTGCCTCAATACTACTTTAACTGATTAAACAGCGATGCAATTTGTATGGATCTACTCTGTGCCTTTTCGTTGGTATTTCAAAAGAAAACAAAGAATGCAATAAAGCATTACTGTCGCTAGGAAAATAGCACTATGCTGGTGTATCTAATTATTCCTGCATCCTTAAGAAAAAAACTGCAATAGTATCACCCGCATCTGACAATTTTTTCCCAATAAATAATCGGGAGTTCTTTTTAGACCATGAATTGTAATGGATTAAAAATGTAACCCTTATTAAAATATACATGTATACAAGTTCTAAAATGTTTACTGAAGCATATGTAATATTAATTCTGTAAAGAAGTGTTTACTTTCATTTATCTGAAAGTAATGGTAGTTTCAGTTTCATTCATTGTTCACCCATGTAAAGACAATTATGGACTTCAAACAAAGTGCTAATACCATGAAAGGCCACAATCATTCATGTATAGGTCTGAATTGCTGTATTATAACTTACATCAAAAAGGTGTTAATGGTTTCAATATTTATCTGCTGCAGGGAAACACTCTAGAAGAAGGGAGGTTTTTTATTTTTTTGCTAATGGTTGTCTCACCATTAAAATGAAAATCTTAATGCATCTTATAATCAGAGGACAATTTGCAAATCATTAAGAGAAATGTAAAATTCCATTAAAATACAAATCAAGAGTCCCTCACTGGACTAATAATCTTTTTGATATTATTTTGCATCTCACTATTCCTGTTCCCAATATTCAGGCACCACAAATGATCAGTTCTTGAACATGCTATTTACCACAGCCTACTTCTTTAACGAGAGACTGAGAAGTATAATCTGCTATTCAGAGCAGGTACTAATGAAGAATTCCATATATTCTAAAATTTAATTAAAACCCCAAAGATTTCAAATTAGATGCAATTTGAAATGCCTGGGGCAGAAATACATGCACTTGCGTGGCAAGGGTATCACGCTGAAAGTTGATACCGTAATTGGTCTTGATGTATTTTTGTGTTGCCAGGCTGAAGCGCAGAACTCATAACCATATAAAAATTCTCTGTAGATTACCTGCTCATTGAAAATGCCATCACTCAGGTAGTTCTCTACTAAATTACCATGCTACTAAAATGCACAAAGTGATTCGAAGAGAAGAGTGGCACAGCTGGTCGACGCTGCCAATGAGTTATGCATGCGCCAACGCTGCCTTTTTTCTTAGTAAAATATGCTCAGTTGAATATTAAAATATAATTGGCATTCAACCTAAGTAGCTTAAACCATTTTGTTATCTTCTTTTAAACCGATTTGGCTCCTCCACAGTTATTTTCAAGGATGCGATTCACAAACTAATGACACCAACATATTCAGCTAGATCTGTACTATTTTACATTTGTCATAAATAGGAACAGTTTCTACAGCCTTCTAGGGATGTTCTTTAACACTGGGCTCCTCTTGAACATCAAAGACCCAATTCATGGGGAAAAAAAGACAGTATGCCATTTATGTTAGTTCTTGCATATTTTATTCGGAAAAGCGGATGAGATGCAAATTTTCAGTGAAAAGTATGCTTTTGTAGCTCAGAGACTATTTTTGTTACAAATATATTGGCCATCTCTCATATATAGTAAAATGACCTAGATGCATGTGGGAAAAGGGCATTCTGGGTCATATGGAAACTTTATGTTCAAGAATATATCTTTATCTTCAAATAACTTTTTAAAAGATTGGATTCATAACTACATATTTCTGATACTATGTGGAAAAACCAAGAGTGTTATGTATTAACGGATACACACACACACACTAAATGCAATTATATTACTTTTGAAATGCTTAATATTCCTAAGTGATATACTCACCAAAATGGCATGTAAATGTCCATGATAAGAGTGTGAATAATATGTATTTGCCAGTCCTTTTCCAGCTTCACTGGCTGCCAGTCCAGGTCCAGGCCCAATTGAAAGTGCTCATATTAACAAAGCCCTAAACGGCTTGGGGCCAGGTTATCTGAAGGAACACCTCCTTCCACAGTAGCTGCCCGGACCCTAAGATCATCTTCAGGGGTCCTTCTGTGTGAGCCCCTGCCAAAGGAAGTGAGGCAGATGGCTACCAGGAGGAGGGCCTTCTCTGCTGTGGCACCCTGGCTGTGGAATGAACTCTCTAGAAAGGTTTGCCTGGCACCTACGTTATACTCCTTTTGATGCCAGGTGAAGACCTTTTTATTTTTTCAATATTTTAACAGTTTACCTTCTTAGTCTTTTAAACTTTGCTGTTTTAAAATCTGTATTTTAAATCTGTAAAATCTCTGCATTTCTGCTCAGTTTTATCTAGGTTGTGTTTTTATATTGTACTTTTATATTGTGGTTGTTTTATACCTTGAATTGTAATTGATGGTTTTAATTTTTGTGAACCGGCCAGAGAGCTTCAGCTTTTGGGCGATATAGAAATGCAATAAATAAATAAAATATTTTCTTCAGTCAAGTGACCAGATTCAACTTCTTAACTCAATACAACTTTTTACTTTCATCGCCTGTGAAATGGGAGAGAATGGTAACACCTAACCCTTTCCTATGGAATTCCTTGATTTTGAAGGTCAGGCAGGCGCCAACATTGCATTCCTTCCGGTGCCTCCGGAAAATGTTGTTGTTCCAGGAAACTTTCCCTGAATGACTGGCTGCAGTTTTATCTGTACTTTGTTCTTTTAAATATGTAATTTTAATGTGTTTTTATTCTTTTGTTCTTTTATCCACTGCTCCAAAATCCTTGGATTGGGGACAGTATATAAATATTGTAAATAAAATAAATAACAAAACTAGATCTTGAGAATGATGGAAAGAGAAAATCACCTTGGATGTAACGTTCAAAGAGAGCCTGTGGCATTTCCACCTCTTCCCAGGGAGAATTCCTTTCCTTTAAGGCCTTTCTCATCCCAAGCAGGAACCACCTTCTCTCGCACACAGGATTTCGCTGCCACAGTTCAGGCCCAACCTTCACTCAGTCCTCTCTCTCTGAGGACACAAAGACTTTATGCTTTAACCTTATATTCTTCCTTTATTACCTACGTCTTATGCAAGCATGAGCAGGAGGCATAGGATTGTATAATCAAAGAAAGCTTAATTAATTACAATAATATATTGTTGAATAATAAACAAGTAACTCTTAAATGGCTCTATCAATGTAGGTTCTGTCATACGTAATACTCCAAAATCACTCTCAAACAATCCCTGCACAATCACCATAGACATCTCTCAACTTTCAATCCTAAAATCCTAACTCTGATCTAAACTCAATCTCCAACAAATTCCAGTCTCTGACTCTATTCTAAACCATCTCACATCATATCCCTGTCTGGCTCTACAGGCAAAGCACCCAGTTTATATAGCAGACACATACTTCACCCCCCTCTCACTCTCTCAGCCAGTCAGCTCACATTTGCAAATCCACCATTCTCACCCTAGAGATACTTACTAAACCACAGATCTATAACAAAAATACAGAGTTATAAACATAAACTCTGTATGTACAGGTGTGTAACATCACAGAGCCTCACTACTTCCTAAAGCAGATCTTTCAGGTCAGGGCTTAATGCTCAGGTTTTGAGTGAAGGGAGTCCCAGTAGCTGTGACCCTATGGGGTCCTTTGGTTGGAATTCGTTTGCCGCAGGTAGTGTAATGTCCCAAAACAGAGCTGCAGGATAGCAGTGGCAGACTCCTTGATATCTTGCTTATTCTATGAGAAGGGGTAATGCTTGTCAGCTGTCTTGTTAACATCCAAGATTTAACCAGTTCCACTAATTCACTCTACTGCCTGTTCAAACACAACATTAAGAGGTAGGAATAATTCCTGCTTGTTAGCTGCCAACATGTATCTGTCAGGAGGAATAGCTTTAGAGGTAGAAGCTTGGTCTGCTGGGAGTGCACCCAGGCCCAGGGTCTTAAAAACTTTAATTAACATCTTATCTAGCATACTGTGGGGGGGAAGCGTCTCCTGTGTTTTGTCTTCTACAGATTGATCTGACCTTAAGAACTCCCTTTCTTCTAGAAAAGAATCAGAAGTTAATTTAATTCTTTAGAGGCTCGATTAGTGGGGTCTACTCTCTCTCTGACCACAGAATGAGGTTCTCAAACAAAGCAGAAGGAGCACATGCTCTAGGTGTGCCAAGTGATAGCAGAAAGGGGGATGGGACTGGAGAAAACACTGCCCTAACCCCCGCCCTGTTCTTTCCCAAGCTGTTCCTGCATCTTGAACATCTGGGTCGAATGTAACTCTGGATACTGAAAACAAAACTTCAGTTCCCATATTGTTCATGTGAAAAACAGATTGGTCAGAACTCTAAGGACAGGAGATATCTGGGAAGAGACTGCAGGAAAGGACTGGTATAGCTAGGGGCAATTTCCAATAAATATTTTTTCAAGAAATATAGTCTGACTCCTATTGGCCAAAGAAGAGCATAAGCTTGGGAAGTGTTCTCCTGTAACAAAAGGGACAAAAATAGTCAACCTGAAAGACCTACACCTTTACATTACAGTTTTCTGGTCAATTCTGTTGCTTTATGCTGTTTTTTATGGATGAGCATAAGGGTTTTAGATCTTATGATGGGATGGCTCAGTTGCTTTTTCTGATTTATTATGTTTAACTGTTAATTTTGATGTTTGTTTTAAAGTGATGTCATATTTTGTACACTGTTTCTGAAAAAATATTTCTAGTTTGAAAGGCAGCTTAGAAGTCTCTTAAACACATACACCCTCCTACCACATTCTTTCTCATTGGAATGCAATGAACACACAACTCTTGCCATGTTTGTTTTGGGTGTGTGTGTGTGTGTGTGTGTGTGTGTGTGTGTGTCCCAAACATAAAAAAGGCCACATACATGATTATTTAAGGTGAAAGACTAGATTACTTTTCACTGGTGGTGCAGTTATTACAATATCACCTCTTGTCTTTCAGATGAGCAGTGAAAAGATTCTTGTCTTGCCAGGCATTTATTTTGTCTTAGCTATTCTACTGCCAATGTGGTTGGTTCTCTTTACTTCTGTATTATTATCTATATTTTATTGCTGTGATTATATTGTATAATAACATTTTAAATTGTTCAAGCTACCTTTGGGGGGTTGTTGAAAGGTAGAAAATTTGTACAGTAAATAAATAAAATTTATGCCAGATTTGTGCCACTCTTCCAGTTTTTCTCTCAGACTAATTCTTGGTGTTATCTCTGTACTGAGTTGTCTTATATCACAATTACGTTTCCTGGAATTCTGCCTTCAAAATCTCTTGTATAAAACTATGACACAATATTATTAGGGCATCTTTAAAATGACTGATTTGCCTCAAATGAAAATTAATTCAACAAAATATTATCGCTTGCCTAGTATTAACTACTCACAGGCGGATGACACTTGGGACAGTAAAAATACATCTGATTTCCCCCTACCTAGGGTTGTGTTCTGCATGTTTGTATGCTATTAGTGCTGTAATAATTTTCACTTTTGCTGTAACTTTAATGTTTTGATTTTCCCGAGCTATAATTAGGTCCCATGCTGCATGGCCATTTCAATTCTGATACTTAGATCATTTTCACAATTACCTTTGTCATGCTTTGTAGAATTAAAAGGGTTAAAATAAGTCACTTAAAAATACTTGATGATGGTAGATCTGGCTTTCTGCATTAATCTCCCTTATCTGCATTAATTTAATTTTCTTTATCTCCGCAGAAAGCTGCTTGGACTTCCCTACCTTCCTGACTCTGATGATCAAAGACTTCATGGAAACATTTTCAACACTATGCTGTATCAGTGTAATGCACATTTGATAATCTTGCAAACACTGTGCCATTAAGCAAACTCAGAAGCTTGCCTAAATGGAATTTAAGTTGTAAATATTTATCTATTACCTAAGGGAAATCCCCCAAGAAAAAAAAACAGTGTAAATTTGTCAAGACTAAATATAGTTGCACCTAGATCCTAAAGTACTTTGAAGCCTCACTGATTTCAATGGGACTTAGCTCTAATAAGTAACACTTGGACTCAAAGCACCAAATTAGCATCAGAAAGTTAATATAATATTGTATGACTGCTTATCACCAACAGCATACTACACATTACATATTACACAGTAACAACACAGTTCTTGCTCAAAATATTTAGATCTATGCAATAGACACACGAGAATGGAGGGAAGCAAAAAATTCTAATGTTGTGCAGCCTCCCGCAATCTTGCACCTCTCCATGCCAGTACAACCATAAAACCCTTGTGACGTGTTGGACTACAAATCCCACCATCCCCAGCCAGTGTAACCAGGCTGGCTGGGAGATTATTTGAGTTGTAGTCCAACATATCTGGAGAGTAGACGATTGGGGAAGGCTGATAGAGGCCTGGTTCAAACAGGCCATAGCGGGATTAGAACAGTGGAATAACAGTGGAAGAAGACTGTGGTAATGCTAAGATATTCAGATATGGGTTAAAGAAGAGAGGGAAGTCTCCTTGGAAAAAGACCTGCAAGGGAAGACCAAATGGACTTGATGAATAGAAAGTATGGGTTGTTCTGGGTATAGGGAGTAATAGGAGAGAGATAGGAGTAGGAGGAGGTGATATGGTGGCATGAGCATTTTGGAAATGAAGGGTTTTGATTCAAATAATATAGTAGTATTAATAAAGCTAAAAGTTCTTACTTTGTTTATCTACCTGTGTAGCCCTACTAAATTGGGCCATATCTAATCCCAACAAATGTACTAGTGTTGCAGTTGGAAGTCATGTGAACACATTAAGCCAATTACTGTATAACTTCAAATATAGTCAGTATATTAATTAGGGGTGTGCACGGACCCCCCCGCTCCGCTTCACTTCCAGATCTGCGATTTTCGGATTGGCCCGCTTCGCTCCGCCCATGTCCGCTCCGCCCATGTCCGCTCCGCTGCAGAGCTCTGGATCCAGATTGGAGCTCCGTTTTTCTCCCACATAGGCTTGCATTAAGCTAAAAAAGTATACAACTTTTTTTCTGTGAAAGTTAGAAACCTCAAGTTTGGCACCATGACACCTCATGGAGGTATACATACGCACGCCAAGTTTCAAGCCAATCCCATCATCCCCTGATTTTTGGGGAATTTGTGAAAATCGGGCACCCCATTCACACCCCTTTCGATAGCTCCGTCAATTTGCATGTTAAAAATCTCAAACTCGCCACCATGATAGCTTATCCAGGGACACACACACACGCCCAGACTCAAGGCAGTCCCATCATCCCCTGTTTTTTGGCGGGGCTTAAACCTGCAGACATCTCAATGGGGCCATTTCAAAGGAAATCCCAACATGCCATGAATTGGGGAGTAGAGATCATCAACCTAATATGAATCTTCTTCCACATTTGAAAAATGGATTTGGAACTTCCAAAACTCCAAGTGAGCGCAGGAAGGACTTCTCCCCTGAGTCAAAGCCAGACACACACAACATCCCTGTGAGGCAGGCAGGCAGCAGACATTTCTGGGGGCATAAGAAAGTGAACCAAGGATAAGCCAGTAATGCATATAAAATGGAATAAATAAATAAATAAATAAACAAAGGAGGGGTGGAATTAAAAGCAGCAGTGTTGCTGAATAAACAACAAGAAGAATTTTTTTTAAAAAAAGGCTATATCTGTCTTTTACCAGCAATAGGGGGACGTGCCCAGGGGAGGGGGAAGCAGCTGCCAATTTGACTGGTCCTAGTAACCAGTCTTTTAAGAAGCAAGGCTGTCAGTTCAACTCATGATAGGCATTGCTCCACCACGAGAGCTCTGAGAAATAGAACTCTCACTTCAACTCATGATAGGCATTGCTCCACCGGGTTATTCTCTTTGGAAGGCTCTGATGGCCCTCCAAGTACAGGAGAGAGTGAAGGCACGTCCACATGGGATGCCCTAGGGGAGCTCATCCCCTTGCACCACATCTTTTCAGTTGTTCCCCAAAGTTAGGGTGGGTAGCAGTGCTGTGTTTCTATCTCTTATTATTGGCTTAGTATACGATTTCACAGGTTGTGTTTGTGCATTTGGTGGGGCTACTGTTTTAAAAAACACTGGGAAAAGTCCGTTCAGAGTAGAAAGAGAAGTTCCCAGAATCCCAAGTTACCCGTTTTGCCTATCCCCTCCTCCAACTTTGGGATCATGTGATCATGACCGGGAGTTGACTCTGCCCCTCAGCCCTTCGAAAAAGGTATTTCCCGCCGGTTTTTTAAAAAATTCTAGCGCGCGACCCGCACCACGCAGAGAGTAGTCTCAAAATGACCCCAATCCACGACTCTCCAAGCACAAGAATTTTCAGAAAGATAGCTTCAAAAACAACACAGTTATCCCCCTTTCTTTTCCGCAATGCAATCCTATGGGCGAAATGTTTCAAGATGGTGATAGAAGCGGACCGCGGAAACCGGAGTGCTCCGAAAATGGGCGCTTCTCTTCGCCTTGCTTCTAGGGGTCCCAGGTCCGCTTCTACTCTGCCTCTGGGCAAGGCGGAGCAGGCCAATTCGCTCCTGCGTCTGTGCTTCTAATCGGAGCGGAGCACATGCCTAAAATGTTTTCTCAGAATGTACATTCCCATAATTTGCCTTGTGACTTTATGAAGGCCAAAATTAAGTGTACCACAGTTTGTCCAACAATACATTATTTTTGTTTTTGTTGTTACAATTATATCCCACTTTTTTTCTCTCTTGCAAGGAACCCAAGATGGACTTCATCTCCTCTCTTTTTTATCTCCACAACAATTCTTTGAGTTAGGTTATGGTGAGACTAACCTAAAGTCACCCAGTGAGCTTCATGGCCTAGTGGGGACATGAAACAATCCCAGTCCAACACTAATCACTATACCACACTGGTTCATAAAACGTACATAGCATACCTCTGAAGGACATAGTGGTAGCAAAGACAACAGTTAAAATAAAGTAGCAAAAAGGATCAACCTCCAGACATACTGGTATGGTATTTCTAATTGAGAGTACTAAATCCACTCTGTTCTGGAGATAAATCTTTTATGTTATATTTGTATTTTTTCCATGCTCAGTGTTGAAGAACTGCATTTGCAAAAGTATTTGCAATGAAATCATGGATCAACTTTAGATTCTGTGTTTCCTCCTGCTCCTTCTTATTTCAAGGATCTCCTTTACTCTTCACATTACAAATCACCAAGATGTACAGTAGTTATCAGCTTCCTGCTATGTAAACTGTTCATGCTTGCCATGCAGTGACCTCTCTGTATTGATTCAAGACATCTGACAGTCTGCACTGGTGTCTTTAAATTCATGGGTGTCTTCTTTCTCTTCCTGCTCTTTTGATCAGTCTCTTTTCTCCCCCTCACTTTTTCACAGGTAGCTATGGAAAGCAATAGATCTAGATTTCCACTGCCCCTGAAAAGTAGTTCACTGGGCTCTAAGCTTTAAAGAATTACATTTTCCCACCAGCTGTTTCTTTCCCACTTAATTTGAGTACAGGAGTCAGTACCACGTCACAATCAATAAAATGGCATCTGAAGATTTAAAACCTTCCAGCTTCACTACGTAGAATCTCATGAAGCTGAACCATTTTAAGCTTTAATTTAAAGCAAGGATGAAACTATAATGGTTTGTATTCACCCTAATACTCTCAAATGCTTTTCTTCTTTTAGCAATAATTATGTTTTTAAACACCAGAAATATACCCACTTCAGTTGCATGAGATAATTATTATACTTTGCCTTGAACTAGAGCATTAAGTTTGGAAAACAGAGAACTTTAAAATAAGTTCTGAAACAAAAGTTCATGATCACTTTGATATATAAGAAGCAATACTGAACTGTAGCCCCACAACCCTTGGAAACTTACACGTTATACTGCTTTCAACAGCAAAAATAAAACCATCATCTAAGGAACACTTGACCCCTAGCATTCCATTTTTATGGGCAAGTGCTCTTCCAAAACGGAATTACAACAAAACCAGAGACATTGCAGGGACATTTCTTCCTGTGTTATTTTGTGGTAAACTTGCCCATTATGGCACCCTGATATTAAGACATAGAGATACTACTGCATTCCAATGGTATGGGATAGAAGAGTGATCAAGAATGCATTAACGGTCTCCCATATTGGAAAAGCAGAGATTTTAAAATTTTATTTTAGACAGCTTTCACCACAATTTGCTTCAGTTAGAACGCACCTATGCAAATATTCTCTCCTTTCTCCTACCCCTCCAACTACTTTCTAGTTACCCTATGCCTATTTGCAGGGTATAATGTGTCTTTGGTAGGAAGTGCACTATGGCTGCTTTCCAGGTCAAAGTGGCAAAAAATTGTAAAGGAAAGTGTATATTCTTATTATTCACATATCAGGATTTCATTAAAGAGTGTTCTCAAATAAGCGGCTCAACAGATAAATGCAGAAGTAAAAGGGAATGGGAGCAATGGCTAAAGAAAAATCCCACCACCAGCGTACAGATAGTCAGATTTAAGCAGAAATGATGCAGCAAGTAAAGAGACAGCGTGTCCTTTCTTACTGTGTTCATTTACTTTGAGGTCTGCTGTCATTCTGAATTGCCTTTAGCCACCTCAACTAACCAACTCTTTTCCTGTTTACCTTTGAGATGGAGATATGTCTGAGTAAAGTATACATACAGGTGTTACTGGAACGTGTAGAGAAATCAAATCAAGGTAAATAATTCAGAATAAATGCTTACAGTAACCAAATAAAGGAACAGCCAGCAAGAAGAGCACAGCTGAACAGTTGCATATGATTATACCAGCTTTTTAATAGGGGCGGTATGAAAAATTGGAAAGTAGTAAGAACTCATAATACCACTGTTTAGTTAGGTTTTTTGGGGGGGGGGGAGGAAAGAAGGAATTAATGTTTGATACATATATCTCAGTTGTTGCCATGTTGATGTCTGCTCTCTTTTCCTCACTCATCTGTTTTATCGCAGGATCGGCTTTCCCAGGGTGTGATCTTGTAAAGATGCGGTATGCACATGAATAGCAGAAACACTTGAGTGGGGCAAACTATACAGATTTTTCATGCAATCCCCACCCCACCCCATGGCCAGGCAACATTGGATGGAGGGGGGGAACACTGTTTGCACCCATTTGATATAACTACATGGGATTATTATGGAAGTATGGTTGCTGAAGGTAAGAGTCCTTGTTTAAAAAACAAATTCCTAACACCTACAACTGGGGTCCATGAGGCTCTGGAGAACAGGCTGCTCCTCTGTAAGAGTCTGCTAATTCAAAAATTCCCCAGCTGGGGCCCATTTACACAGGAGGTTTATCCCACCACTGCTGCAGGTTAAAGTCATCCATGTCACATGATGTCATTGCCATTTCGAAGCAAATCCAACCTTTCCAGCTGAAAACCCACGTTTTTTTGGTGGGTTTTGTGCCTTATTTTTCCTTTTGTATGCATCCAGCACCTGGGCAAATTCCCTCTTCATCACACCAGTTAAAGCTGCAGGAGCCCTGCCCTCTTTTGTATCTGGTTACTCTAGTATAGCTCATGAAGCTTTAACTGCTGTGATGAAGAGGGAATTTCCCCAGGTGCTGCACACATACAAATGACACCTGCCGAAATCCCCTTTTCTACACAACTGAAAGATAGAGGAGCACTTTCCTCCTTTCCATACAGTCACCCTACAGTCATTGTACTTCACTGAGCCCAGGAGGGAGGAGAGCAGCGGGGAGCAAGCCGCCACCCATTTGCTGCACCACACCTAAGCAATTTATGATGCTCGTTCTACTTGCAGGACTCCACCCACCCAACTGCGAAATAATGCCTTTTGGCCAGTGCAAAAGGCATTCCTTCACAGGTGCCTTTTGGCCCAGGCAAGAAGTTTTTTTTTTTTTAATGTAAACATCGATTTACTGACTACCATTGGCTGCCAAAGAACCAAACCCGAATTGACGAAAACCCGGGTTTAAATGGAAGTGCATCAAAAACATTTCCATGTGGACAGGGTCCTGGAGAAGGGACAACAATAGATGCCTTCTCCTTTGCATAACTAGGGCCACAGCTAGACCTAAGATTTATCCTGGGATCATCCAGGGTTCGCCCCTGCCTGAGCACTGGATCCCCTGTGTGTCACCTAGATGAACAGGTTTGACCCCTGGACGATCCAGGGATAAACCTTAGGTCTAGCTATGGCCTAACCCTGCTTCCTTGATAAGATCCTCACACCCTAGTATTTGGTCTTGTTCAGTGTTGAAATTCATTCCATAGGAAGGTTTTCATTTCAAAATTCGGTGGGTGGCAAGACACTAGTACCACAGAAGTTCTGCCCAGTTCCTCATGTGTTTAGTTTTACCAGGAGTATGTGTGGGGGGAAAAACTGATCTTTTAATTTCACACAAAATCTCTGCTTGGGGTGTGGACACCAGGATAAAAGGGAAGTGCAATGAAAAAGATTTATTAGCACAGGGCTGTGTATGTGGACAATAGGCCTTGTGGACAACATAACACCGGGGGACTTAAATTAAGGCACAGAGAGGAAACATTTCCTCTAAATTAGAGGTTTATGCACCTTTTGCACTGTGACCTGACTGCACAACATAGCAAAGAAAAACGTAGGTTTCCAAAGGGTCTCATTCTGAGGTGACTGCTGCATGCTAGAGTAACAGTATTGCCTGAGGGCTGCTATTAGTCACAGGCAGAGAGAAGCCTTTTTTGGTACCCAATTTTCTTTTCATTTCTTTAACAAACCAGCTGGTTTGAAAATGTACTACTCTCATTTTACTGAGGAAGACAGCCTCAGGATATTTTCCAGTGGCTAAGCCTGTAAATTCATTGATGGCAACACTGATTCCAGGATCAGTCCACTCATAGTAGAATTCGGCCTATCTCCTCATCCCTTCCCTCTATTAAAAAAAATGATTTACAATTTCTTCTCAGAAAATAAGTTCTTTTTTCTTGTTTGTAGCTTTATTTCATTTTGCTATTGCTCTTATCTAACTTCAGTCAAGGTCTTGCTACTTGGAAATATCCCCCACTTCACCTGTTATATCTGACACCTTGAAAGAAATACGACCAGTGATAAGAAACACTATTCCAGCAATTCTGAACATCAGTTCTTTAGACTATGCAAAATGTATTTGATATGGAATGTGGTAATTTAAAACAAAATCCAGGCTTCACAACTATTTATCAATTTTAGTCAACAAAATATTGGCCAGCACTTCTATTGTATACTCCTTTTTCCAACTATAAAATATACACACCTGCTCTCAGTCCAAACTCTAATAACTGAGCCAAAGGAAGGGAAAAATGCCCTCTTAGAATTCCATGTGTTAAGTTGAAAATAGTAATAATTCTAGGCTCCAAAAATGGACCTGTGATGCAAAAGGTCACTAAACATTACAATCTGTTCTTTGTCTGAGGGGTAACCTGTTCTACAGAAAGGTAGTTTTTTGCAAGAGACCTACCTGCATAATTGTCCACAGCTGCTCATTGAAAACATCAAATAGGAAATACAGTGCACTCAAAAGTTCCAAACATTCTCTATTACATTTTATAGGGATCCTCTTTAATGGCACTGGCAGCTCAGTCTGACAGACAGACATCCATTCACTTCTTTTCATTCTCTATTGGATGTCTACTTTTCAACAATGGCCAGTCATCTTAACAAGTTCATATCAATCAAGTGTTCCTCCAACAATCAGCAGGAAAATATCAGGCTCAGTCAGCCATTTATTCCAAATCCTCCCTCTCTCTAACATCTCTTAACAATAATGGTAGAAGGACTCTTGCAGCACTGTAACAGTAAAGAACACATTTATCTATTTATTACCTTTGTTCTTCAAAATTGGAGGTGCTCAAAATGACTAGCTCTTTTTTTTAATGGCCATTAAAATAAATTATAAAAAAATGAACATGAGATGGCAAATAACGCCAAGTAACAAACAGGGAATCAGGCAGAATGAAATCAAACACCAACAGGCTAACGGCCTTATGGAACAAGGCGGTCTTTAGTTTGCTCAGACAGGTCACCAGGGAAGAAGCCAAAGAGATATCCTGGGATTGGGGAGGAGGGTGTTTTCCAATGCTTAGGTGTGGGAACAGAGAAAGTCCTATCATGCATTTTTGTCAGCTGAATTTGAAATGTCTGGCAAGACGAAAAAATCCCTTAAACCATAGTTAAGAGTTCTATATGCTGAAGCAATGCTGCAAGGAACCATCTCCCCCCCACTCCTTCCCCAGTATACTGCAACCAGATACTTCTGCTATAGAACTGGGGCCTTTATTGTCCTAGACATATAAGGACTGCTTGCCTGGATGTCTGCTATAAGCTATTCGTTCAAGGAAAAATGCCCCTCTTTGAAATGCATTCTCTATTATGCTGGATGTATCTGTTTTGCAGAATTGACCCTTTTTAGCCTAATTACAATTGACAACCCATTACAGTGTTTATGAACCATAACACTAATATGTGGCAGTGAGGCGTCATCATAAGAACATAAGAAGAGCCATGTTGAATCAGGGCAATCTAGTCCAGCATTCTGTTCCCAACCAGATACCTTTGAGAAGCTCACAAGCAAAACATGACAGCAATAGCACCTTCTTGATCATATTCCCCAGCAGCTGGTATTGAGAGGACTAGTAGCCATTGGGCCTGTTCAGAAGACACCTTAAACCCTGCTGGTTAAGGCTTTTGGTGGGATGCGTTTTGCTAAACCCTGCTCACTAACCCCAGTCGGACCCGTCTGCAACAAGGTTAATGTCTCTAACTGTGGGTTAAAGAGTTGTGTGCAACAGCACGGCTTGTGGTTAGTGCTAACCCCAGAGAACCACAGTTTCACTACCACAGAGCCTGAAGTGTCATCTGAACAGGCCCATTGATAGTCTTTTCCTTCTTCAGGAATTTATTTAACCCACTTCTAAAGCCAGCCAAGTTGGCCGGCATTACTGCATCCCATGGTAGCAAATTCCATTGTTTAACTATATGTTCTGTGAAGATGTACTTTTATCTGTCCTGAATCTCCTACCATTCAGCTTCTTTGGATGACCCCGAGTTCCAGAGAGGGAGAAAAAAAAATCTCATTATTCAGGTAACTGTTGTCCTCAAAGCAGGCGGAGTACAACATAATGCTGATTTCTTTAACTAATTTATACCTTAGGAGCGACTTTCACACAGAGCTTAGACTGTGAGATGTGATGGACCCAGAGCTATTTAAGTGAAGCTCTTTAAGAGCTCTTTAAGCACTCTTGTGCTTATGCTGGCTGAAAAACACCACCCACAAAACATCTATGAACAGTGATCCCCAAGATTAGATACAAGCTTCCAGTAGGGAATCACCTTGAAACTCTGTAAGGAACCATTAACACATTGACAGTATGACAGCATAATTGAGTAGACTTGGTGGCAAAACAAGCTCTATGATAATAAGGGATGGTTCAGACTTTCCCTGTATCTGAGCTTTCTCCAGGATTGTAGTAGTTCCCATTATTCTTGTCCTGATCACCAAAGCTTCCTTTTATTTCTAGAATTCATAAATGCTGCTGCAATGGGAACACATGTGCAGAGTTTGAATGCATACATCTCGATTTCTCAGTCCAATCTACTTCACAAGGTGTTTGAAGATAAAATGCTGCTCTGAGCTCTTTGAAGAATAGGCAAGATAGAAACAAACCAATGAACAAGCCTCACTTGGGGGTTTACATAATCACCCTTACCAGGCACAGCATCTCATGTTATCTGAATCTGGTAAGGGTAGTTTGTTGGGATGGTTAACAACCAGCCAGGATCCATGGCCTGTTGTAGTGTGGCTTGTTAACCACCCCCAACAAGCCACTGTCACCAGGTTGGGATGACATATGAAGTCACAGCGGGGGTGGGAATCAGCAACCTGGCACCCATGGGTGCAGCAATCCACTGTGGCTTAAATAAGCAACTGTGGGCTGTGGTGATTGGGCAAACCAGGTCACTATTTGTTTAAGCACCCAAAATATCAAGTTGCTGCTTCTCTGCGGAAGATGAAAGCAAGAGGGGATGCAAATAACAAGAGATTAGTCAATTTCACTTCTTTTTGACTCAATACTCTGAGAAAAGGCATGCCAATTTCACTTTTGCTGACAAAGCAATTACAGACTGGGGATAGGGATGTGAGATAAAGACAAAATGCTTTTGAGCGTTTACAGAAAGCCTTTCCAGGCTATCGTAACTACTCAACAGATTTCTGGGAGCAAGGTATGTGGCGGAGAGGCTGTGATTTTCAGGCAGGCCTGAGCACCGCTGTTTAGGACTGCAAACATTTATTTTTCTGGCAGGGCTCCTATGCCCACTTGACTTGTCCAAATTTAGCAGCTCAATCTTTTGTCATAACTCCATCATCATGATCAAAAACATAGACTGCTAAAATTTCTGACTGCCACAGAGCAGTTGAAGACACAGAAATTCTGCCAATTAAAACAAAACAAAACCACTGCTAGTGTCTATATTTTGAAAAGTCCTAATCACTACAACACATCAGATACCTGTTTCAAAACCTGCAGTTTCATATAATCTCACAGCTTTGCATTGTAATTTATTCTTAAATAATCTGATATAAAAATTCAGCAAGGTTCCAATACTGAGGATCCACGTTTGTAATGAACTGTTGTAACTTCATGTCAAAGCTAACAAGAGCTCTCAAATGCTGTGAATCCCCTAGAACCTGTAAGCACACCTTTTTAACTACAAGCTGACTCTTTCAGCCCATTAAATAGACCGCTGCTGGTGTAGTCAATAAAATGAGGATATAATCTCTCTGACAGTTAATTGAGTCAAAATACTCCAAATGAAGTGCCCTTTAGAAGTTCTCCCAGCCATGCAGGAGATGGCTATCTGTGAGCTTGTCCTACATGACTGGGAAAATGTTTAAATGACTCAGCTATATTGACAAGTGTTGACTGTGTGGGCCTTTCCCCCAGAATTGACACTGCACCAAGGAAGGGGCAGGATTTTTATTCCACAGGGAAGGCTTCTGCAATTGGATGTTGCCCATATGGTTAAGTCATTTAAACATTTCCCCACTAACATGGGACCTACTTGCAGGTAAGGAGCTCCCACCCAGCTGGAAAAAATGTCTAATGCATATAAGAAATGCTAAATTTATTTATTTATTTATTTTATTACACTTATATACCGCTCCCATAGCCAGGGCTCTCTGGGCGGTTTACAGAAATTCTAAAATTGAGATAAAAACAAGTATACAAAATTTAAAACTCTAAAACACAGAACATACACACATAAAGCATTAAAAACCAATTAAAAACTAAACATGTGGGTGATTAAGATGTAAATGCAACACTGCTGGATATACAGACCTTTCTCTAGAAGTGGGTGGTGGAAGGGAGGCATTGGAAGCTTCTCCGTCATCCAGGGGTCACAGAAATAGGCCTGAAGCCAAGCTGTACACTGTTCCAGTGGCTCTGTCATTTCCTCTGGGGATTCACATACTTCACAAGACACTGAGGCCTCCATAGTACTAGAAGAAGAACAGCATTAGCTTAATAGCTTTCATAGTCTAACGGCAAAATTGTTGTTGTTGTTTTTAAAAGAATGCTACAAACAACAGAACAGGATACTTATTAAACAAACCTCACATGAGTGAATCTCCCCACCACCGAATACAAAATCAGAGAAAAAAAATAGTATCTAGAGAAATGAGAATCAAATTAGAAGAAGGGAACTGCAATAAAGGAGCTCAGTTTCCGGTTAGAGTGAAAAGCCCAGGTAATCCTTACTTATGTGTCATATTATTCAACTCTGAGGGGGCTGAAATGTCTACTTATAACTTTCTACATCCATAATAAAAATGATTTCAAAGCTGAGAAGCTAAAAATATGTATTTTAGAAGGAAAAAAGTGTTTCCTCTTTTTAGCTATGTAGGCATGGGTGAGGCAACATTAAAAGTGTCAGGCATTTGTTTAGCAATGCCTATAACCAGAAAGCAAAGTAAACCACCTGTTTGGGAATACATGACAACTTGAGTGAAACACAGATAGGTAAAACATGGGTAATCACAAAGTAAAAGTGGGAGAAAATAAAAAGTTAATTCTGGTATTTGTATTTTCAGAAGACTGCAGTTGATAAAACATGCCACACACAGTACCCTTTGCTGCCAATGATTTGGAACATCCTGAACCAGCATGGAAGTGCAATAAAGAAATCTCTTCAAACACGTGCACCCACATGCACTCATACAAAGAGGTGTGCATGCACACACACCAGTTATAGTATACAAAGGCAAATATATAAGTGATTTAGGCCATGGCTAGACCAGGCCCATATCCTGAGATTGCCCCAGGATCATCCCTGTGCATCCAAATGACACACAGGGGATCCTGGGAGGAGGCAGGGACGACCCCTCCATTTGCCTGGGATAATCCTTAGGTCTGGCTAAGGCCATAGTTACGTATAGAGAGAGGGAGAAAAATGTCTCCCTGTCCACATTCTCCGTACCATTCATAATTTTGTACACCTCTATCATGTCTCCCGTTAGCCTCCTTTTTTCCAAGCTAAACAATCCCAGCTGTTGTAACCTTCCCTACCAGGGGAGATGCTCCAGGCCCTTAATCATTTTATTTATTTATTGCATTTTTACACCGCCCAATAGCCAAAGCTCTTTCTGCATTTTTTCCTAGCTCTATAATATATATTTTTAGGTGTGGTGACCAGAACTGTACACGGTATTCTAAGTGTGGTCCAAAAGGCTTTTGACAAAGTCTCTCACCACAACCCTGGAAGGTAGGGTCACGCAGAGTCTGTGATTGGTCACCCAGTGAGCTTCCATGGCCGAGTGGGGACTTGAACCTGGATCTCCCAACTCCCAGTCCAACACTCTAGCCACTTCACTACCCTGGCTCTGAGCAAATTTAGCAGTGACAAAATAAGAGGAGAGATCCTTTTATGGATCAATAACTGTTTAAAGAAGAGAATGCAGAATGTAGGAATAAATAGTAAATTCTTCCAATGGAGTAAATAGTGGGGTCCCAAAGGGTTCTGTATTGGAACCAATGCTTTTCAACTTATTCATAAATGATCTGGAATTATTAGTGAGCTGTAAAGTGGCCAAGTTTGCTGATGACACCAAATTATTTAGGGTGGTTAAAAGAAAATGGGATTGCAAGGCGCTCCAAAAGGATATCTCCAAACTGGAAGAAAGAGCATCAAAATGGAAAATGGGGTTCAATGTAAACAAGTGTAAAGTGCTGCATGTTGCAAAAAATAAATAAATCCCATTTTTGAGTATAAGCTGATGGAATCTGAGCTCGTGGTAACTGACCAAGAAAGAGATCTTGGGCTTGTGGTAGACAGCTCAATGAAAATATCAACTCAGTATGCAGCAGATATGACAAAGGCAAATTCCATGCTACACAAAAGTAGGAAAGGAATTGAAAATACAAATCTATAATGAGATCACACTTAGAACAATCTGTACAATTCTGGCCAATGCAACTAAAAAAAGACATTGTAGAACTGGGAAAAGTGCAGAAAAGGGCAACTAAAACGTTTAATGGACTGGAGCATCTCCCCTATGAGGGAAGGTTACAATACCTGGGATTGTTTAGCATGGAAAACAGGCTAAGGGGAGACATGATAGAGGTGTACAAAATTATGAATGGTGTAGAGAATGTAGATAGGGAGACATTCCCCCATGGGATGACTAAACTGGAGTCATCCCATGAAGCTGTCCTGAAGAGATTCAGGACAGATAAAACGAAGTACCTCCTCATACAGAGCATAGTTAATGGAATTCACTACCACAAGATGTAGTGATGGCCAAAATTTGGGTGGCTTTAAAAGGGGGTTGGATAAATTCCTGGAGGAGAAGGCTATCAATGGCTACTAGAGTCTTGATGGCTATGTGCTCCCTCCAGTGTCAGAAGCAGTACACCTATTTACACCAGTTGCTGGAAGACATAAGTGGGATGGTGCTGTTGCACTCATGTCCTGTTTGTGGTTTTCCCGTGGGCATCTGGTTGGTTACTTTGTGAACAGAGTACTGGATTAGATGGCCCCTGATCTGATCCAGCATGGTTCTGATTTTAAAAGTTCACTGTGAAATCATGGCAATTCACACAGGATCTGAATTTATTGCCCCAGACTGGAACCATTGGCTTCTGCATAAGTTCTGGATGGGGTTGCACTCCCTCTGAAAGATCAGGTCTGTAGTTTGGGGGTACTCTTAGATCCATCTCTGTCGCTGGAGGCTTAAATGGCCACGGTGGCTTGGACAGCCTTTCACCAGCTTCGGCTGGTTCACCACCTACGGCCTCTCCTGGACAGCAGATAGTTTTGCCAGGGTGGCACAGGCATCGATAACCCCAAGACTGGATTACTACAATGCGCTCTATGTGGGGCTGCCCTTAAAGTTTCTCCAGAAGCTGGAGCTAGTACAGAATGCCGCAGCTCAGCTGCTGTCTGGAGTTGCCTCTTTCCAGCATGTAACTCCTTTGCTGAGGGAACTGCACTGGCTGCCTATTCGCTACTGGGCGAGGTTTAAAGTTCTTGTACTAGTGTACAAAGCCCTAAACAACTTGGGACCAGGATACCTGAGGGAGCGTCTTCTCCCCTATCATCCTGCCCATTCACTGAGGACATGCTCCTGGTGGTTCCACATAGACCCATCGTCCGATTGGAGTCCACCAGGGGAAGAGCCTTCAGTGTGGTGTGGTTTCCCCCTCCTATGGAATTCCCTGCCTCTGGAGGTCAGGTAGGCACCAACTTTGTATTCCTTCCGGCGCCTCCTGAAAACATTGTTGTTCCAGGAAGCCGTCATTTAATGACCAGCCACTTTGTTTCTTTTAAAAATCTATTTCTGTGTTTTTATTCTGTTTTTATACACCGTGGCCAAATATGCCCTCTGCATCAACTTACTGTCCCAGCTGGCCATCCTTGCCAATCACGGGGGAAGCATGTCTGGGGGAATTTTATTTGCAGGGGTGGGTACATGTGGCAATCCTTCGTTTCCTGTCCTGGATTGGTTTTATATGCTGGATGGGGTGGGGAGGGGCATTCTTGCATGCCTCACAATAAACACAACATCTTTTGCACTACAAGGTATTGTTCTGTGTGGCTTTGTATTGTGATATGTGTGGTATGGATCTGCGTGTGATTGGGGGTGGGGGGCTGAGGGGCTATCCTGAGGCTGGGGACTCAAGATTTCCTGTGGAGAGTGACAAAACAACAACTACCACCCTAAGATCTTTGTGGGATTTTAACCAATAGCATCCCAGTACTGTGTGTGGCTGCATTTCTAGGTTGTACCACTACAGGGGCTAGCTTGTTGCAGATCTCTCAGTCTTTTGTCTGTTTTGTAGGCAGTGTGTGTGTGTTACCCTATATGAGAGTGTGTGCATGTGTGTGGTGATTTTGGTTTCTCACTGGCTGACCATGTTGCACGATTTCTATGGATGTTGCAGGAATGGCTGTCCATCTACTTGCACCCCCCTCCCCGCCCAGTAACTGTCCCTCCCCATCCAAGGCCAGAGCGGGTTTGCATGCAGCAGATTTTCTGCCACTTCAACTGGAATCCCTGGTGGAGATTGATCTGCCTATTTGGATACAACCAATAGCATTTATTAAAGCAATCTGGCTTAAGGATCTAATGAATGACAGGGCTCATTTCGTATCTCTTCCCTCTTTAGAGAGTAAGGATGCATCCACATGATCTGTGGGGCGGGGGAGAGGGAGCTTCCCCAACCAGACACTGGAAGATTTATTTGTTTGTTGGATAATGAAAAAAACAAATATGCCAGTCACAACATTGCATGCATGCATGCCCAGGAAAAGAAGAAGTCACATCATTCTTAAGACAAGTCTTTTGAAAATCCCTTCAACTTTACTATGTGGCATATTTCTCAAGCCCAATGCCTTCTTGGAACTAGCTCTCATTTTTTGGCTCCAAGCTAATGTGTTATACCACTACATTTGTTATTGGGAATATAAAGCCATAGAGTAGCTTGGGTTAGTTAATGTCCCACTTCCCTGGAGACTACAAATGTCTTTCTTTTCAACCTATCAAAGCTTAATTAAAATTCAGCCTGTAATTCTGAGCATTTCTCCACTCTTAAAAGGACACCTGCAGAATTTTAATCGTAGTAGCATTTATCTTAAATTCATATATTTAAACTTACATTAAATATCTCAACCCTTGGTTTACCCCACATACATTTCTGCTGTAAGTCTCCAATATAATGATTTCACAGTATTGATTACTTATTCATGGTTGATATGCTTACACGTTTGTTAATTCTGCAAAAATCATGTATTTCGTTCAGTTTAACAGGAATGCAATGCTATGTACTCGGTAAAGATCAAAAGCATTCAGGCTCAAGGGAAAAACACGAAGGCCCCAGCTAGACCTACGGGTCTAGAGCAACGGAGGATCTCGAGATATTATGGTGGTGAGTTTGTCCCCCTCTGTTTACACGTGAGGCGCGACGTCCAGGAAGAAAGAGTACGTCGCGACCGGCATTTTTTTTTTTTTACTAAGAAGCGCACAAGTGCTCTAGCGCCAAAATATGAGGTTTTAAAATAATTAAATAAATTTCCGCACTCACCCCACCCCACCCCACCCCCAATGGGCTCTGTGCCCCATGCGCGGTTCCTGGCTCCTCGCAGTTACTCGCGAGGAGCTGGGACAAACCGCAATGTGCACCCACACATTCTGCGGTCTTGGGATCATCCTGAGACCACGGAAAAAGCGCGCTTAAAGGGTAGGGCGAGATCCCGGGGAAAGGGAGGGATCATCCCTCCCTGCTCCCAGGATGCCCTGTGAGGCACACAGGGACAATCCCCAGGATAAGCTCTCGTCTAGCTATGACCACAGTTTACTGTTATTGTATTTTCTCCTTTTTAAGAAAAAAAGTTTTTTTTACTATTGATCATTGTTCCTGCCCTCCCTTGCCCCAAAACTCACTATTTTTAATAACGATGTGGGTGACAGTGAAGGCTTGGAATACTGGAGCCCATAAATCCAAATCATTATTAAGCAGTAGCATAATGTTACTCAAAAATTCTTGGGACTTTCCCCAGTAGTGGAATCTAAAAAATTACTCTTAACCAGTAAGCATACAGAGCCTTAGCCAAATAGGAAGAGGCGATACTCATATGCCTGTTTCTGAATTAAAACTCTACAACCACCATCAACCATCTCTTTGGCACATAAACATAAAGAATCTTCACACAGTTGCATATATGCAACTCACTTTTGGAGCGCTAATTCAACTATGACATTATAACTATAAGAGAGTATCTCAGATCACCACCTAACACCAGCCAGTTCTCCTGTCTTCAGGAAATCAAAGTTCATGAACAACCAGGGAGACAGGAGGTTCAGTCAGCAAACTGGGGTGCTAACTGATGGTCAGTCCAGAGTATGGTGCTCATGATCCTGGACTGCAAGGGTAGGCATAAGAAAAATCATGCTAGATCAGAGCAAGGGTCCATCTAGTTCAGTATTTTCTTCTCACAATGGCCAGCCAGCTGCTTGTGGAAACCCCACAAGTAGGACATGTATACAACAGCACCTTCCTGCTCATGTTCCCCATCAACTGATACAGATAGGCATGCTGCCTCTGATACTAGAGGTAGCATATAGCCATCATGACAATCAACTTCAGGCACAGAGAGTGAGTTAGGCTCGTGATGCAGGTCCAGTGTTAGAAGAATAAAACTGGCTGAGCATAAGAATTGCAGGACCACAGAGAGATCACTAGAAGAACAACTTGCTTTAATTAGAGTCTGCACTCCAAATAAGGCCTTTTATCTCTCCCGGCCCTGACTAGATCCTTAACCAGGTAGCTTATAAACCTTGAGCCGATCCCTCCAACATCTGCCATAGAGAATGTGATTCCTGATCCTGTAAACTTATTCCCTTACTGAACAAAATATGAAATATGAAAACTGTATCAGCTGCTTAGGCTGTGGAGCAAATGTTATACATTAATGTGACTTTAAAAAGAAACATGCTATATTTCTCATGTGAGTTTTAATAACATGTATTTATTTATGAATTATATGCATTTTAATACCACTCTTCTATCACATTCTCACGAAGGTTACAAAACAAAATAAAAAACAAACAAAAAGAAAATAATAAAAAGTACTTTTAATATCTAAAAACACAACATTAAAAAATCCTCCACAAAACATTTCAATGGTTCCTAACATTATGATGTAGTGAAAAATAAACATAAAACACAGACTATTAACATTCCATGTGGAAGTTTAAAAAGTTGTTGCATCAACACCTTAATGTCATTTAAATAGTGTTCTTTGATAGATGAAGGCAAAACTACCCCCAAAATTGCAGATGAATTGTCTATTCCCTAATGATTCCAAAACAATTACAGGATGCAGAGCAATCTAGTTAAATTTTATTCAAAAGCTTACTACACTTGTGTTTTCTCTTATTTTTCTATCAATGAAACCCAGGAGGCTTAAGCACAATTCATTATGTATGAGACCCAACTTACAGTGCTTGACTGTTGATTAATAGGAAAGTTTGCGGTATGTACATTTGCAACATTAGATGCATACAATATGCTAACTTATTCTTCCACTGAAGCTAATTATTTACAAAAATGACTACTTGAGACTACAATTTATTAAATGCATGCATCCAGTTTCAATTTGGCCCCAAAAGACAGTCTGGAATGAAGATCTTTTACTTGATGTGACAACTTCTGGAAACAGTGTTATTAATATTGTAAATGTGGCAAATAAAGAGTTCAGATAGCCTTATGTCTATGTTGAATTTGCTTTTCACAGCTAAATCAATGAATAAAAACTGCTTTTCAAGAAGTTTAATACCCATATGAGAGGCAAGTTCTTTTTGCTTAATTTTAAATTAACTTCTTAGAAACAAGAATGCATTAGTAATAAGAATTTTTAAAAAGAGCTTGGGAACTAAAATATACAGAACATCTTTTAACTATTCTTAATTATTTTTACAGGCGGTTCTTAAGTTATTGACGTAAAATTCAGTTTGAAGATTTTCTGAAGAATCTACAAAACGTCTTCACTATAAACCTGCACACAGTTTCCTGCTTCTGTCCATTTGCCTTCAATGGGATTTTAGTCAGTCTAAATTTGCTACTTTAGTTATGACATACATAATAGTTTTCAGGACTCCAAATAAAAAACTTTTCAGACTATTTGAAAACCTTGAATGAAGCTATTATTATAATAATTCTATGGGACAACTTTTCTATTGTGATTGGAAGACTGTAATGTATGTGTTTTTGAAACATGGGAGTGGTTCTTAATCATCTTCACTTAGAGCACTACAGTGGTTAACATAAAACATGCGCACATACACATGGATGTAAACACTCTCAAAGAATGTATGCGACCTACTTTTTTCTGTAGTCTTCCTGTTGCCACCTGTCGCATCCTGAGGGCAGTTGCCTCCACACCCTACGTGGTTGATGCATGTCACTACATACTCTTTACGTGAGACTAGTCTGACTCCTGTCTTCATATGCCAAGATAAGGAGTAGGGAGGGGAAAATCAATGCCAAAGCCCCAAAGACTCAACTGATAGCGTGGAAGGTCATTAAATGCTATCAACTGCCTTGAGTCATTAGGGTTTTGACTGGATCCTGTATAGAAAAAAAGTTCCTACTCAGGGAATCTCTATTGGGAAGCCGCAGAAGGATTAAAATATCAGTGGAAAAACTCTCAAAACCGCTATTACAAACGAAACCATCACAATCCCTCTTTTTGTATGGCAAATATCTAATTCGGACTTGCATGTTTAGTACACAAATACATACACAAACACATTCTCTTGACATAAACTCATATATGCACCGGTTTAATTTTAGTCCTTAGAAAAAGTTCTAGAACAGTTTGTCCTTACAGAATTGTATAAGGCTTCCACAACAGTGCCAAGGTCAGATTTATCATCGGCAATTAACTATGTGAGCTGTTGCTTCAGGGCACCTTTAATATGCACACCTGACTTTATTCATTTATTTTCTTAGGTTCTCCATCTCAGGCCATATCCTTCAACTCCACATTTTCCCACTGAATACCAAACAATTACCATCTGGTGCTATTTAACCACTGCAGCATTACTTCTGCCTAGGCTATCACCAAATTCCATGGCCTGTTCAGAAAGGAGTTGTTTAGCCCACAGCCTTCATTGGCATTCTTGCTCTACATAGCCAAGCTAGACCACATTTAATTATGAAAATAATATAATCTGGCATTTCCTAATCCTTTAAGTATCTGGGAGTGTGTGGGGGGGAATCACAGCATCTCTCATGGGAAATACTGTAAAATGGACTGAAAGTTACTAGTGATTTGTAAAAATGAATTCATCCCTTGTCCTTTTCCTCTCCTATTTCATCTAGATCCTTGAGAGACAAGATTCTGAGATGGATACAAAAACACTATATTCTTTTTTAAAAAAATAAACAAATTAAAATGCCTATATGAAGAGAAACATGTTGGCCTGGCATTGGAGATTGCAATTATCAGTGCCAGGCAAGCCTCTATTGCAGGGGAGGGCAACTGAGTCATCCATCCCTACTCCTGACCAGTTGTAAATATTGGATACAGAGTGTGCCCTGCAAAAATTGTGCATCATCTGATAAGTTAAGGAAACCTCATGACTGTCACAGCAGACAGGAGGTCCTGAGCCAGTCCCTGAAATAGAACATCTTCCTGGCCGGACTTCTGAGATTAACTGTGCTAAAACCACTATGTAGGAGCCTTGAGTCACATACCTTTTTGCATCCCAGGGCTGCCTTACGGATTCCAAACAAACGCCTGAAGATAATATAACGGGTTCAATAGAATCATAAGCTTTGCAAGGGATATCTGCTCAATTTGTTGAAAACTTTTGTATGCCACATTTCAAATGCTCAAGGCTCTCAGGGAACACATATTGCACAAAAATGTAACATCTACATTAAGTCATCCTTCACAAAGCAACTCAGACTCAATCACACGGTGCCTGCAGTCTCTGCCCAATATCAAGGCACTAAAATATATGCACAGAATCATAGGGTAAGAAACAATATATTTGTAAGGGTGTCATTTGAAGGCAGAGTGGGCAGCATGTGGCCCCTGCCACACCCACTGCCCTCTGGTGTGGCCCCCACTACACTGCTGCAGTCAGTATTTGTGAAAAGTGGTGGTGATTTTAGAGTTGTTGAGTGCTAAAACAGCAAAATTTAGCTTGCTTGTGAGCTAAATTTGACCATTTTCGTGTGCTGTAGCTGCTCCATAGTGCTAAAATGGTTATATTTAGCTTGCAAACAAGCTAAATTGAATCCTTGAAGCAATGTATAGCAGCGTAGAGTTTGTTTGCAACTAGCAAGCTACCAATTTTTTTTAAAAAAAAATCAAGGTACAGGGGCTCATGGGGGTTGGGTCCAGGGGTTAAAAATTACTCCTGTCCATCCCTGATTTAAGGTGTCACTTTAAATTGGTTGGAGTGTTGGTCTGGGACCTGGGAGACCCAGATTCAAAATCCCTACTCAGCTATAGGCTCACAGGGTAAACATTATTATTATTATTATTATTTATTTATATAGCACCATCAATGTACATGGTGCTGTACAGAGTAAAACAGTAAATAGCAAGACTCTGCCGCATAGGCTTACAATCTAATAAAATCATAGTAAAACAATAAGGAGGGGAAGAGAATGCCAACAGGTACAGGGAAGTGTAAGCAGGCACAGGGTAGGGAAAAACTAACAGTAGAAAGTAACAGTAGAAGTCTGCACAACATCAAGTTTTAAAAGCTTTAGGAAAAAGAAAAGTTTTTAGTTGAGCTTTAAAAGCTGTGGTTGAACTTGTAGTTCTCAAATGTTCTGGAAGAGCGTTCCAGGCGTAAGGGGCAGCAGACGAAAATGGACGAAGCCGAGCAAGGGAAGTAGAGGCCCTTGGGCAGGCGAGAAACATGGCATCAGAGGAGCGAAGAGCACGAGCGGGGCAATAGTGTGAGATGAGAGAGGAGAGATAGGAAGGAGCTAGACCGTGAAAAGCTTTGAAGGTTAACAGGAGCAGTCACTATCTCTGCTGAACCCTTACATGGTTGTTGTAAGAATAAAATATGGGGAAGGATATATGTAACCTTCAGCTTCTTGGAAGAGAGGTGGGATATAAATGTACTAAATAAATATTAATAAGTGTTCATCAATGCTCCTCAAGCAATAGGTGTCACGTTGCTACAAATTAGGGTATTATATTGCTGTGTATTAGATAAATTTGTTGAGCTGCTAGATACTTTCACTGCATTACTCAATGTGGGGGGAAGTAAAAAGAGTAACAGTTCTTCATATGTGCACAAGGAAAACAAGAGGACTTTTAAATATTATTTTGAGATTTCTTGCATTTTCTTTGTGTTCATAATTTATTAAGAAGGTGCCTTATACCAAGTCCAATCCTAGCTGAAGATACTGGAGATTGGAACCTGGGACCTTCTAAATGCTCTTGGCTGCTCAGCTATGGCTCTTCTTCTTCTGATAAATCTCGATATTCACCAGCTTTGTCATTTACATTTCTTTTTTTTAACATATGATGCACTGAATGAATGAATGAATGAATTCTTTATTGCTAAAAGCGATAAGCCATCACAATTCGACATAATAAAAACAAGTAAAAAGATAAGCTAAAATAAATAAGTTAAGTTAAAAGTGGATAATAAAGAAAAACCACATTAACATACATTAGGAACTCGTGAGTGGGGAACTAGATCAGTACATATACCAGAACATAATCTCCAGCTCTCCATTATGAAACTTGTTGGGAGTCTTGGTGCCTAGCTCTCAACTTACTTGCAGCTAAGGCAAATTTTGCATTATGAATATGGTAGTGTAAGGTTTATTATTAGAGATCTACCAGACTGATTTTGCTCATTTTTGTTTTAAAATGAAGCTTGAGCAGTGTAGACATGCAGAAAATTTTGAAACTTCAAAATTCAAAGCTCAAGCTTTAGACAGTATGTGAACAAGAATAGCTTCTCTCCCAGAAGCAAAAAAAGGTGCTTCTTGCTGTTGCCATGTTAACAAGTGAAACCTCTTTGCCAGAAACAAAGATGTTGGCGCCTGCTGGTCGGTTTTTCTCTCCCTCCCCTGCCTCCACATTAAAAACAAAAATGCCCAACCTGGCCAGAATCAAAGATGGTGTGACCTTCCATCACCCCTTCAAAAAGAACAGCCTGCCAGAGACAAAGATGGCTCCCACTGCTGTGATTATCCATCCTCCCCTCAAGTACTGTAGATATCGCGCTTTCAGAGAAAAGGCTTCTTCTGATCAAAAGTTAATGAGAGAAAACTTAATTGATATAAGAAGAGGGAAGGAGGCCAAATGTGGGCTCCTGGAGGTGAAAGAACAGGCCCTGCAGTTGCCATGGAAACTCTCCAGGCCCTCCTCTTCCCCTCCCCTCCTTCCAAGTGAATGTGAGGGGGGAATACGGTTCATTAATGAATAGAACACCATCAAACCCCCCTCAGAAAAAGAAATAAATGGTAATAATGCCCATTGGAATGTATAGCAACCGCCCCCAATACCCCTGATCTCCTCTTTCACCTATCTTTACATGACCACCCTCAAAAAAAGGCATCCTTTTTCCTCCTCTATATCTCACAGGTGCCCTGCCAGCCACATGCAATCATCTTTTTTGCCCCCCTTTGCCCCTTTTCTTTTAGAGTTGGGCTCTTCAGCACCCTATTGTTGCTGCTTCCTCAATTCCCTTCCCCAAGTGTCTATTTCCAAAAGTGCTTTCTTTCCAGCCAGCCTGAAACAAATTTAAAATAACAGCAATCATCATCATCGTCTGAAGGCAAGTGTGCAGGCTGGGAAACAGCAGCCCCATGAATATGTTACCTCCTCCTGGCTTTGCTCCAGCCTGAATCTGGAAGGCACATGGAGCAGGCACAGAACAGGCTTCTCCTTCCATGGAGTTGGGAGCGCATCACCCCCATCATCTGCTGGTACAGTGACTTAAAAAGTCCAACTCCTCTCCGGGGTGGGATTTTCTTATCGCCCAGTGCTACCCAGAATTGCAATTTCCAGTATGTTTGGCTATCAGACTACTAGTGCTTTAAATTAGTAGATTTATATCTATATCTATATAAAATAGGCATAGGATTTATTTGTTAAATTTAAATTCCATGAAGAGCTCAGAGGGGCTTACACACAATTCCCAGGAAGTCTTCCATTTAGGTCATGGTCAGAGCTAGTTCTATTTGTTTCAAAACTGTGTCATGTAAATCAGAACAATCCCTGGCTCTCACAGCAAAGTTTTTGAATGCTTTGGGGTAGGATCATACACACATGCACACATCACATTATTTCCCATTTCTTGATTACTCATCACTTTGCAATATAGCTCTCAGTTGAATACATGAAGTGCCTCCCATTGAAAAAGTATAGTGTTGGAGCTGATGTTGGGTGATATGGAAGTTCTTCTAGTGATTGATCTTGGATGGCTCACTTGACGTAACATCAATGTATAAACTGCAAATGAATTGGACTCATGTTGTTGCATTCAGAACAATTGTAGCATTCAGAACAATTGTGTTAAAAATAGGGCAAAAGGATGAACATTTTTAAGCAAGTGGTTTGATGGTCCAGATGCTACAAAAACAACACATTTTGCTCAAGTTAAATCTGCGACCCATCAATGTCTGCTGTTGTAAAAGTGTTTACAGGTCATCCAACTAATGCTGAATTTACATAAATATATTTTCCAGTTAAATGTAAGAAAATCTTTTTCAAAAAATATATATGCAATGATAACAGGCCATCTTCCACTAGGTTTAGCTGTGTTTGTGTTGCAGTTCCATTAGAGCACATATGACATTAATAAATAACATTGCCACTTACATGCCTTTTTTGTAAATTGGTTTGTTCTGTTCTGTATAAATAATACAAATTTCTCTGTTACAAAGTATGTCAGATTTCCCATACACCCTCCTGCCCCACTCTTCCCTTTACCTATGCATAGCAAACAACACGAGTCGATGTAGCAGTTTAAGCTAGGAAGCCATTTATAGAACAGCTATAATAATAGTAAAGTAGCTGGTTAGCATAGCCAAAAAACATGTACTTCGGCATCTGACTTGTCTGTTGACCATATCCCACTAGTAAGAATAAACTTAAAATATCTAATGGATGCCTATTTTTTGAAAGCAACAATTCAGCATTACATTTTAAATCCAACTTTTAAAATTATGGCTTTTGGCAAAGATGCAGTGATGAACTTAGCAGCACAAAATATGTTCTACAACTACCAGTTTCTATACAACACTGTATGAAACGAATAAAGGTTTGTGCCAATCAGAAATATTATGAGTGGCTTTTTCTTATATATACACACTAGAAATCTCATTCAAATTCACACACCTTCAAGACTTCATCAGATATGTGTTGAAATTCAGACAAATATTTCTCTATGCCCAGGGTTACAGCCTTAAATGCTCCAACCCCTTCAGAAACATGGCAAGAAACATGTTATTGTGGGGGTGGGGCAGTGGGCAATACACAAAAATACCATTTCTTACACACCGTCAAAGCCTACTTTCATATACTAATGTGACTGGAACCAAATCTCTTGCAAATGGAATTTGGGTCATGCAATAGGACTTCCCCATTCTGTCCTCTCCCCTGAAGGCTCTCCAGACCACCAAATCTGCTTGAGTGTCCCCCACTCTCCAGAGAAAATACGAGGGGTGTACAGGGGATTCCAGGAGGGAAGGAGGAAATCCATTCTGCCAGCAGTGCTCTCCCACTGGTGGAATGACACAACTGGATTCAACCCAATAGAATCATAGAATAGTAGAGTTGGAAGGGGCCTAAAAGGACATCGAGTCCAACCCCCTGCTCAATGCAGGGGTCTACCCTAAAGCATAACTGACAGATGGTTGTCCAGCTGCCTCTTGAATGCCTCTAGTGTGGGCATTCAAGAGGTATCATGCTTTGGAATTTTAATGAAAAAATGGTTTTAGGTATTTTATATTTTGAGTATTTTAAATAATTTTGTTGTAAGACGCCATGGGTCTTTTTAAGGGAAAGGTGTATAATAAATTCAAACCCTCCTTTCCCCCCTTCTCCCAAACAAAAAAAAAAATTAAAAAATGAAGTCTGAGGCACAGGATGATGAAGTCCATTAATTTTCCATCATTCTCCATTTACCCCAGTGGGCAAGGATTAGGGCCAGTACTCTGCTGCCAGGGATTCCAAGGAGCTTCAGTCAAACATACATGCACAACAGGATAATATCCAATGTAGTCCTACTTAGAGTAGACCCACTGAAATGAATAGTATTTATGTTAGTCAGGAATAACTTAAGTCCCATTCATTTAAAATGAGTATCCTCTAAGTAGGAGTACTACTGGATACTACCTAGTGTCTTCAGTAGTTCTAAAGGTTTGTAGGGAAGATGGTGTTGTGCGTGTCTGTCATAGATAGGTACTTAGATAAATACATAGGCAGTGTAATCTACACTTTACGTTGTCAAATTAAATTTACTCTACACCACATTAACCAGCTAAGTTTCTTTTAAGTGGTTCCAAGTTATTCATTATTGTGCTTGAATAGTAGTATGGTGTTCACCATAGCTTCACTTTCTATATATTGTTTTCTCCTTCAAAGTTCAAATAAAATATTCACAAAAAGTGTAGGCCAATATACTTTAACATATCCCATCAAACTATCTCTATGGTAAATGTGAACCTTTGGTCAACTGTTAGAATTGCTTCTTAGTAAGTTCTAAGAAAGGTGTGTCGGCCTTTCTACCACACAAGGAATTTTCATTACAAAAGAACAACAACCTACAAAACAATCAGCCATAACCCTCAATGAATTAGTACTAGGAAGAAGTCCAAAGCAGGATTTTAAGGGTATATCATTTACTTTGTCTACTGAAATTCCAGGACTGATCACTTGTTCTGAAAAAATGTTACTGAAAATAAGAAGTCTACAAAAAGTGTTTTTGGATTTAGCTCCTTGCTCAATTTGCCTGAACAGTACGATGCAAATATTCACTGCCAATTAGTTTATGCAATTCAGAAAAATCTAACCCGCACTGCCAAGAAACAAACCAGAACCTCTAGAGTGCAGCTGGATCTGCAACCTACCTCCTTATCTTGTTAAGCCTGTAAGACAGCCTCTCTCTGCCATTTTCAATTAGATATACTTTATGAAAACTGTGCCAATAAGATACTAATTGGAGAAGTGAGAAGCTATTTGTATTTGAATATAGAACATAGCTCAAGTATATAGTACAGTCTAGTACAACAGGCAAAACACTCACAGATACGGGCACACCCTACAAGAGTTGCTGTATGACCCTCACCAAAAGCTGATAAGGAACAGGGAATACAGTAAGGTGTGTGTGTGTGTGTGTGTGTGTGTAAGTGAAATAACAAGACTAGAGTATCCCCAAGCATACATCTAATGTAACCATCCTATACATCAAAGCTTATCAGACATTTTGTATATTGATCCTAATTCCTTGTCTATAGACCAATGGCCAGCATTATTTGGTTTTAAAGATTCCCACTGCTTGTCACTATTGGAATAACAAACAAGGGAAAGGTAACAATCTTTGCGCCCCCAGCTAAGTTATTGGCCTTGAATTATTGACTTAACACTAAACTATGGTTTAGATTTATGTGAACAAGCTTCAGGCTCATAACCTCTCCCTCTCCTCTCTTGGAGAGAAGATTTTACTTCCATTTTTTAAAACTAACTGTAGTTTATTAAGCCTGAACCTAAACAAAGCATGGCTAGTCTTAACTATAGTTCAGGGGAACAAGCCAACTTCAAAACATGGTTTATGAAGTTGGTGTGTTTCCCTAAATGATAATTAAGAATGATGAATCATGGTTTAGGGTTTGGATGCAATGGTAAACTCTGGTTAATTACAAGAACAGAATGCTTTTGATTTCCTTGTAGCCACACCAGAGCAGGAGAGGAGAGGTGGGAGTGCACAAGCCTAAGGCTCAAGTTTCGTGTTACATCCAAACCAGGTCATTAAGTCCTCTGTTAGAATAAAATTGACACAATGTAAAGTGCTTGTTCTGAATCTTAAAGCACTTCATGACTTGGAATCCGGATACCTGAAGAATCACTTGTCTCGACATGTTCTTGCCCTCCAGATGTTGTTGGACTCCAATTACTATCAGTCCCAGCCAACCTGGCAAATAGTGAGGGATGATGAGAGTAGTTCACAAACTTTTGGAGGGCCACAGGTTCCCCATCTCTGATCTACTGCATCCGATAAACCATACAAAGGAATATATATAGACAGCTACAGGTGAGTTACTTAGCAGAATAAGGGATTCTAACACATCATCCTAAAACTAGTAAAAAGCAAAAGTGTTTTACAGAACAGGAACACTGAGAGATAAACAATTAGCACAACCTCTGCTATGGCAGACATTTGTTGTTTTTCAAGTATATTTTTCCAAGACATAAGAATATAATAAGCAATAAAGAACTTGAATACAACAAATGTGAGTCAGATGATTCTTGAGTTACAACTGATTTCATACAGCCATATTATATAATACTTAAGGAGGTAAGGTCTTCCTGAAAACTGTACTATGACAATACATTCCTCAAGAAGATCTTCTGAGACTCTGGTGAATGGAGACTCTGGATTTCCTTGTTTACATAGGAAAGGAAAGAGAATCTGTCTTCTTTGATCATTCCATTGGACAACCTACAGTGATGCATTAGTTTGACCAATACAGATAGATTTGGTCAAACAATCTCTAAACTGTGGATCTTGACCTGGATTTCCAGTACTGTGCTATTACCATGTGTGCAGCTGCTGGCAACTATATAACAACATCCTTGTGTATTATTTGGAGCTCATTTGTTATTGAAAGTAATGCTAATAATGGATATAGATGGAATACTCAAAGACCTTAGACCAAAATGCTAGATGACAAGTCTCACAAAAGTGTATAAATGAGCCACATTCACTGCACTCTTTCACAACATAGAGGTGATATGATAACTGTAACCTCATTTAAGCATGAGCTTCCACATTGATTCCTTGGATCCTTGCTGAGGTAATGTATAGAGGTATCTGGGACCATATGGCTTCCTACTCAATGTGTGGTATTGGAAGTTCTATGTCCATTTTCCATGCCATTTTAAGTGACTGTTCTTAGCCTATCATATATTCTTGAAGTGCGCCTTTTAGTTGCCCTCTTTTGTATGCACGTTTTCATACATTGTTAGGGAGAGGCAAGACATTACCAGAGCATAATAATTTATTTGTGAATGCCTTCTCCTGATGCTGTTGAAACCAATTCACTTTCGTTCCTTGTAATAGTTCTATGATTCTGGCCACTGACAGACATTGACCTTTCTAACAGGTCTCACAATTTATACATTCCCCCAGATCTCTATTGTACAAGTTGCTGATATTTATTTGTACACGTGAATATGAGGTAATCTAAAAAAGGCAATGTGGGTGGGCCCAATTTTGTCCATTCCTTCCAAACCCATAGAATCACTTTAAAAAGGTGTTACTGTTGTTTTATCTTTTTGCTCTTGTTAAGGTCAGAAACCTTTGGAGATCTACTGCAAACCACTCAGAGATTGCATTCTACATTCTGCCTGCTAATATCCTATGCTGTGTTTGTATTTCCATATCACACACATTAAAAACTGAATGTGTAAATTATAATACAGGCATATACAGAAACACTTGACCATTCATTTTACTGAATACTAAGTACAGTAGTTTAGATAGCTGTCACTAATACCAAGGGGTTCATTATTAGGCAAAAATTAATTGTATGTAGACTGAATTAATGAGTTGGAAAAACATGCACGATTCAGCAAATACAGAGGGGAGCAGCTTCTACCGAGGCCCTGGTAATGAAGTAGTTGGGCCAATGCAGCGATGTGTAGAGCACCCATACAATGAACCAAAGTGCTTTACTGATCATGTAAGACTGAAACTACTGTAAAAACCCACTGTGAAATGTAAACACCAAGCAATGGTTTTCAGCACAAAGTTGACCCCCAATGTGCATTTTGCAGACTGCTATCTACAGATTTATAAATAAATGATTAGATGTAAAATCTCTAGAGGTTTTTCCTTTTCCACAGCAATTACAGGAGCAGATTATTACCATTCAAGTAGGGTTCCAGTTAAAGTTCATTGAGTGGCAGGAATCATTCATTGCTGTCCCCACATCTTAAGTCACTGTGACAGAAAATCCGATGTTAGCGTGTACTGTGAAAATTTTAACAAGTCAAGTCAATATGCACTGAATGAACACATTCTTGAGTTAAAATATATTACTGCCAATAATGGATTGAATTAAGAAAGTATGGAGTTTCAAATCTGATCAATGTCAGCGAGAAATTTCTTGTAGTTTATACGCAGTATTAAGAAGTCGTCAGCCGTACGGATATAGCATATCCATTTGTAGGCTCCCCTCCACACACTTTTATTTTAAAGCCAACCTTTTAATGCTAATAAGGACAATGGGGTTAATAACAAAATAAATCATATTAATGATTTCAAGTCCAGCGTTTATTTTTCAAATTAAGAGTTCAATTTTTTCTCCATTATTGATGTGTAGGCTCTATGTCTGTATCTCCCTTCTTGTGTGCATGGCTGTCTTTCTCAGAAAAATCAGTTAGTATGGTGTTGAAAACATGTAACTATATTTAAAAAACACCACCACCACCAAACCTTTCGCCTGGAACATTTTGAAAATAAAAAGTTAGGACCAAGCTGTTTAGCAAAACTGAGTTCTTCAAAAACATCTATCTCCCTGTGACAACTGAATCAGGTGAGGCTGTGCAAGTCCTGGACCAGTGCCTAGACTCAGTAATGGACTGGATGAGGGCCAATAAACTGAGACTAAATCCTGGCAAGATGGAAGCCCTGTGGGTGAGTGGTTCCCGAGTCCGGGAGACAGTCTCATTGCCTGTTCTGGATGGGGTTGCTCTGCCTCTGAAAGAACAGGTTCATAGTTTGGGGGTACTCTTAGACCCATTTCTGTCGTTGGAGGCTCAAGTAGCCGCCACGGCTCGGAGTGCCTTTTACCATCTTCGGTTGGTTTCCCAACTACGGCCTCTCCTGGACAGGGATAGCTTGGCCACGGTGGTACAGGCATTGGTAACCTCAAGATTGGATTACTGCAACACGCTCTACGTGGGGCTGCCCTTGAAGCTGCTCCGGAAGCTGGAGCTAGTGCAGAGTACTGCAGCTCGGCTGTTGTCTGGAGCTGCCCCTTCCTAGCATGTAACTCCTCTGCTGAGGGAACTGTACTGGCTGCCTATTCGCTACCAGGCCAGGTTTAAGGTTCTTGTACTTGTGTACAAAGCCCTAAACAACTTAGGACCAGGATACCTGAGAAAGCGCCTTCTCCCTTACCAACCCGCCCGGTCACTGAGGTCATCCGAGGGTCTGCTCCTGGTGGTTCCACATAGATCCATCCTCCAATTGGAATCCACCAGGGGATTCTGTCCTGTGGATTTCCCTGCCTCTGGAGGTCAGGCAGGCTCCAACCTTGTACTCCTTTCGGCGCCTCCTGAAAACATCTTTATTCCAAGAAGCCTTTCTTTAACATACAGCCTTGGATTTCTGTGTTGTTGTTGTTTTGCTTCTTTTTAAATTTTGTTTTAACTGTTTT
This sequence comes from Elgaria multicarinata webbii, assembly GCF_023053635.1. Lineage (NCBI taxonomy): Eukaryota > Metazoa > Chordata > Lepidosauria > Squamata > Anguidae > Elgaria > Elgaria multicarinata. Next base: position 77,514,000 of record NC_086178.1, on the reverse strand, counting down.
ATTCTGTTTTTATTTTCATTTTACCTTGTACACCGCTCCGAAATTTTTTCAATGAGGAGCGGTATATAAATATTCTAAATAAATAAATAAAAACAAACAAGTAAAAATAATCAGACAAATAAAAACCCTCCACATGCCAATATGATCCAGTTTGCTAGTACTTTAATGATCATGTTACCAAAGTTTAATATTTCATACACTTTTGGGACAATGCATTTAATTCCTCACGTATTTTGGTAGGTAAGTTATAAGAAAAGCAATGTAGTCACCTGATTTAAATTTTATCACTGTTTAATGCTATATGAAAGCTATTTGTCAATTAAATCCTTAAAGAAGGGAACATACAAGCATTTGGGCAATAAGGACCTTTGTTTAGAACACTTACATCACAAGGTGAGATATACCCAATCACAAGGTTTTTTAGCTAGCAATTCCCACAAAGGCGTACAAAACTTTCCAATTACACAGGTGATTACTTTCTGATGATGTCACAACCATGCATTAACTCTCCCCAATACATAGTTGAAACAACACACAAAAATCCACCATGGTAATGATGTTTCACAGCCATTAAGTTTTAATTGATTTTACAAAGCGGGGGAAAAAAAGCATAGTTATGCTTAGAAGCTGACAAGATAGCTCTAGCCTGTTCTTTCAACTTCTTCCTTCCCAGCAGCTTCCCTTCCTAAAAGTTTTGAAAGAAAAGGCAAAGGGATAAACACAGAAGTTACAGAAAGAAGGTGCAGGCAACACATCCTAACCACTAAAGTCCTGCGGTGGTATTTGCTTTGCAGTTTGCTTAGGTATTGCTACAGTGCCAAGGGCACTGTGTTTAAATGCAATTTGGTACCTGAAAGATTAAGGTTTTGTTTGCACTACTGACTTGCCATGCACTGATCTCGATCTAAATGCAAATTTCAAAAATGTCTTACCTGCATAGCACAGCTAACAAATCTGTGAAGCCTCGAAGCTCAAGCACACCCAAAGATAATGCACAACACCCAAACACAGAAAACATAATGGCAGCCACCAAACTACCTGGAAAGCAGAGCGCTTTGCTATAATTTTGTAATGGCAGCCTTGAGTTTGGGATATGCTCTAAACAGAAAAGATAATGCATCAAGTTAAGCTTCAAAAATAACAGCAATGTACAGTATGTCTGCTCACTTGGTTTCCTCTTGTACATTACTTGGAAAGAATCTAATTCCTAAAATATCAGACTTCTTAAAAGACTTGTGTGCATTAAGCACCCAATGGTTTGGCAATTAAGTTACTTTCTCACCCACAGCTACTATTAGAACTCAGTATTTTGATTTCTACCTTTCACTGACCCTATTATTAAAATGTGTGTAGATGCACTTAGCAAATAGAGGCCATGGGAAAGGGCCACACTGAGTCCCTGCATACTGGGGGGTGAGAGAAGAATGCAGGAAAATGTTCGGTTAAAAAGGTCACTCCCTTCCCATCCCACTCTTACCAAAACCAAGCAGCATATATACATATGAATCCTCAGTCACTTGATAACTGGAAATTAGGTTAAAATCAAGCAGTCTCCTACTTTCTTCCATTCAAAATGGAGATGGAGTGGGTGGGATCAGTAGATGTGCATTTCAGATCATTTAAAAGACTATGGTGAACAGATGCATCCTCTAAGGCTAATTCTACTCATATCGAAAGCACAATCTTCAGTGAAGGTCAGTTTCAGAAACTTTGTGAGCAAACTCCCCCCACTGCACCCACTGAAGGTTGTGTTCAGATCCTTTAGCTCAGAGGATGAAGCCAATCCCAATATAAGCTTACCATGGTGGACACCTTTTGTCCTTGAAATCCTATTTCCTTCTTGAAGGCTGTTGTTATGGGGTTGGGCAGCAAGGCATTGCAGCACAACTAAGGAGATCCACACAGGGAAGCCTGTTTCAGTGTAAAGATGTCCTTAGTTGGATTCAGGATAAACTGAATATGCACCGGAGCGCAGGTGTGCATTCACACAGCATTATTTTTGATGGAACATGTATTTGAATGAGGATCTGGTTGCATGCTGATTGGGATGCACATTCAAATGTACACTCGCTTGATAGCAGCGACAATTTTTACATTTTTCTTTGAGCAGCGGGTCTCTGTGCTGTATCACAAATTGTTTTTGAAAGTCCCATAATTTTTCGTGAGAAATTTGAGTCTGCCACAGAACACTGGGGAGGTGGGGGGTGTGTGTGTGTGCTAGAATAAAAATCAGTTGCATTTTAATAAAATGGCTCCAGTTTGAGAAATATAGAGCCTAAACCCACTTTGGCCCATGGCACTAGTCATGCAGTTATTTGGATGCTATCCAATGCAATGCAACCAGCATTTGAAGCTAGGCAAGCATTTGGATTCATATCTGATTTATGCCAGCTCCTGATCCAGCTAAGGAGATGTGCACTCTTAAGCCTGCTTCTATACGATGATCTACTTAATAAGATCCAAGCCAGGAAGCATTGGTGGAGGGTGGAAAGGGAAAGGTTAAAAGGAAGAAATCTGTCCTCCTCTTCTCCTCCACAACTCTTGCTAAATATTATGCTCCATGGAATAGCATGGTTAAAGCAAGATAACTGTGCTGTTCCATGGAGGATAAAACACAACATTTAAGGACACAAGAAAAGGAATGGGCATTAGATGGCAGAGACCCAGACACAAGAAAAATGAGCTGCAAGCAACATGAGCCAAAGCCACACAATATGCACCCTGGATTCAGATAATGCAGAAACCTAAAGTAGAAAAACTGTTATATATCCACCCATACAACAACGCCAGCTCCCACTTCCAAGAGTTCTGAAGAGACAATGCAATGGCTTCTTGCCTTTGAATACAATCAGGAGACTCAAAATTCTAAATGTAGAAAGCCTTTCTGAAGTCAACACATAGAGTAGGTTACTAGCAGTGTCTTGGCTGTCAAACTCAACAAGAACTTTAACATATCCTCCAGAAACCAACTAAAAAATAGCTATTTATATGGCTGGAAAAATATTTCCAAAGCCGAGGTACTAGCATTCTACGTGGGGCTGCCTTTGAAGACGGTTCAGAAACTGCAGCTTGTGCAAAATGCGGCGGCCAGATTAATACGGGGACCAGAAGATTCAAACATATAAGTCCAACTCTGGCCCGCTTGCATTTTCCAAGCTCAATTCAAGGTGGTGGTTCTAAGCTATAAAGCCTTACACAGCTCAGGACCACAATACCTGACAGAACGCCTTTCCCGACATGTACCTACCTGTACACTACTTTCATCATCTAAGGTCCTCCTCCAGGTCCCTGCCCCGAGGGAAGCTCAGAAGACAGCAACAAGGGAGAGGGCCTTCTCTGTGGTGGCCTCCCAATTATGGAATGATCTCCCTGATGAGGCCCTCCTGGCACCAACATTGCTATTTTTTAGGCACTAGGTCAAGACTTCTCTTCTCCCAGGCATTTAACAATATGTGATGAGCTTCACTGATCCTGGATCAGTTTTTAGGTCCATGGCTTAAAGTTGTTTATAGTTGTTTTTAGATGTATGCTTTTATGTATGTTGTATGTCTTTGTGGTTTTAAATTTTGTATATTGTTTTTAATTGTTTTAATCTTATATAAACCGCCCAGTGAGTTTCGGCTATGGGGCAGTATAGAAATGTAGTAAGTAATAATAAAATAATCAATTTTAGGAGCCATCCTAGAACATGACTGGGGGTGGGGGGTGGGAATAGCTAAGTCCTGGCATCATATGTCTAGGGTAGGGGTGGCAGAAAGTGTTTTTTTAGTCTTCAACTCCTAGCATTCCTGACCATTGTCCATGCTGGGAGGGAGTTCTGGAAATTGAAGTCCATAACATCTAGAAATTGAATTCTGTCCACTCCTAGCCTAGGCATTCAGATTAGCAGAGAAACCTACCTGCATGTGTTAACTTAGCCATATATTATTAGCACTATAGCATCTCTCTCCTATAGGGTACATACTATAATTTGGTGATATTGACCTATATGAGTTGTAGTAGTAATGTGAACTAGTTTGTACATCATGCTACTACTACACAGAGATGAAAGAAACTATTTCCTATACTATGTTTTTATTTCTTTATAATGTGACTGATTTTCATTCTAGCATATCTATACGAAACAAATTCCTTATTCTTATGTTTTAATTTTGTACAGAGCAACTACTAAGCCAATTTTGTTGTCCTGGGACTGCAGACTTGCAAGGCCTCTGCTACTGGCCTCTGCTACTGAGAACCACCCTGCCTTCCAGGAAGAACATCATGGCAAGGGAAAAACCAGGCAGGCCCCATCCATTGCCCAGAGAAGGCACAGCTGCAGGGAGCTGGCATCCCCATCACTGTCACCAGGCTTCAAATGCCATTTGCCCTAGGACTGCAGGGCTGAAGGGAAGAGCATTCTGGCTTTTGTCATTGGCTGAGGGTCTAAGGCAGGAACAAGCAACCTATGTTGCAACCTCCTGATGTTGCTGGACCAACTCATATCAACCCCAGCCAGTGTTCTGCCCACTATGTTTTTGGAGGGGAGACTGCAGGGAATACCATTCCAAGACCACCTATGCCCCTGTAATAATGGGGATGTTGAAACGGTGAGTCATGTACTTTTATACTGTTCCTTTTATTGGGATCTTCGGAATGATCTTATTCTACCTATTTTATTTAAATATCCAGGTAGAACTGCAAAATTTTATATTTCCTTATTACTCTCGGATAAGATTCCTTATATTACCAATAAAGCAGCTAAATTTTGTGCAATTGCAATAACATGTCGTACCTTTTTAGCCCCTAAGTGTATCTTGTGATTTAGATGGATTTGCTGATATAACTGCTATGAACTCTGACTCTCTAGATGTTGGTAGATGTAATGTGTTAACGTATTTTGTATAGAGTTGTTTGTTAAATGTACTGTTGGTATTGGTCAATGACCATAATAAAATATATTCATTCAACCCCAGCTAGCTTGGCCAATGGTTAGGAATGATGTAATATTTATTTTATTTGTATCACATCTTTCTACTGTTGTTGTAATACAACATCTGGAAGACCGTAGAGACTCCTTTGGTTTAACTGCTCCTGCTGTGTGAGGGTAGGTGATATTATTAGGACTGGGAAACAGACTATTTTGGATGGGGTTGCGCTTCTCTAAAACAGGGATGGGAACCTTAGGCCTGCGGAGGATTCCCATTTGGCCCACAGAGCTTTGTTGGATTCCTCCATCTGTGATCGGAGATTTTTATCACAGATTGGCAATAACAGCAGGGTTGCAGGTGCTGCACAAACCCAGGGACTCAGCTGGTGCACCACCCCCAATACAACAAAGACAATGAGCAATGTGTGAATCTGGGGACTTGACCAATGTGTACCACTTGCTGCTCCGATTGGATGAGCAAGAGTTTCATGAAAGAGGTACCCTACTCAGCTGCGCCTGGCCGAGTGGCTCCTCCCAGCACTGGCTGAGTCCATCTGCATGACGATTGTCAACCTCAACTGGATGATGAATGTTGTGCAAAACTGTGAAAATGGGTGGGGCAATGTCCTTAAAGAAGTTCCTCACCTATCATTGCTTCTGGAGGTTCAGGTATCTGAATAAACTGTATAGAAAACTAATAGCGATAAATAGCTCATTGTCACCTATATTTAAGTTCCCTCCACACCCTCCAAAGAGGGCTAGACCCTTCCCACATATATAATTTTCATTTCATTTGAATTTTGAAACTCAAATCAATATTGCTGATTGCATTTTTACAAGGGGGATAGGGGACTGACTAACTGCTTTTAAAAAACAACGAAAGTCTCCAACCCTGTCTGCTATTTTGTCTGTAAAACATTGGGTAATCTTACAGGCCCTCTGAATGCTTTTGTGAACAGCTAAAATATACAAAACTGTAACCACGATTTCAACTCTTCAGCTTTTGTAAGTCAAATTCCTCTTATACACATAGGCACAAATACACACACACACACACACAATCTTTTTTTTTAGTGGTTTAATAGTCTTCCAAATCACCTTGGATGGCAGCTCTATGCTACACATGTTGAACTGGACTTTTAAGAGTTGTTATATACTCATTCATTGTTAAATAAATAATGCTATTGGCTGTGGAACTAATCTGCAGTATGTGTTACTTTTAGTTCTTTTACCATGAACGAGTGTGATCGTTTGTGATCTCCAGGGACTTTAGCCAAGAATCTAACTCCATAATGCTGCCAATATATGGCAAGATCTGTTCTCTCTCCTAACAAATGCATTTGGAAAAGAAACCAGGCACTCGAAACAGAGATGCCAGAGTATTTTCTGTAAAAGCAGGGTTTTTCCCCTCTCTTTGTAGTAACCACAATTTTTTTAAAAAAACACCAAGGTATTTAAAAGCATTAATGAAGCCCATACCGCAAAATAAGCTAAGATTTAAAACTAAATAACCCTAGCTAAACATGGCAAATATCTTTGAAACCCTTAAAACCACAACATTAAAGTTATCTACAGAAGATGTTTCCCACAAAAGGCACGACATAACTGAAAACATTTTTACTATAAGTCAAGCTAAATCTATGCTTTATAATGTTTGAAAATTATAATGGGAACAAAATGGGTTACTTGGACTAACAACGCAAGAAATACGGGATTAATTTTATTTCAGATCAATACAGGTTTCTTCCCCCCCTTCTCCCCCCCCCTTAGCTCAGTATGCATATAGAAAAAGGGGTGGGAGACTCTCATTTGGCAATAAGAGTGCCAGAAGGTATCACGTGATATGGCAAGACCAAATGCATATTTCAAACAAAAGCTGTGTTGATTAACATTTACATTTTGTTGGGGAGAAACATTGCTTCTAGTTAGCCAAAATAGCATCCCCAATGGGATTATCTCTGCTGTCAAGAAAACATTTCAACTGCAGATGAACTTTTGACTGGACCACCAAAAGACACAACCTGCAATTCTTCACACCACAGATTTTAAAACAAGAGTGGGGAGCCCGTGGCCCTCCAGGTATTGTTGTATGGCAACTCCCATCACCCCTAGCCAGTACAGGTAAAGGTGAGGGATGAAGGAAGTTGCAGTTCAACATCTGAAAGGTCACACATTCCCCATCCAAACGACCTTCTTCAACCACTGAACTCCTGCATCTTTCTGCCCAACCACTTGGCAAACAACAAGCTCAGTACAAAAGTCAGATTATCTATTCTTCTCCATTGTACATTTTGGTCTTTTTTTGTAAGATTATTCAAACAATATTACAGGAGTTAAGCCAATGAGAAACAACAAAAGATGCAAGACTGGCCTCTCCTTTTCGTTCAGGGCCAAAACAGGCATTACTTTAAATCCTTATCTAGCAACTCTGTCTTTCCCCCCTTTACTCTAGAGTAGGTGCAGGGCCCCCAATCTGGATCTTAAAACCCCTCTAACACCCAGTCTGGAATTAGATCAGGGCCCCACACTTACTCTAAAATAAAAATGGAAGGAAAAGACATAGCTGTTAGATACGGATTTAAAGTAAAATCTGTTTTGGTCCTAAGTTGTACTACAATTATAGCTGCAAGCTTGCACAGATTTTCCAACGAGGCCTACAGCGGAAAAAATGTTTCAGCAGACATGGCTACAGAAATTGGCAACATGTCTAATTCTCTCCTCTTTCCAAATGCTGTCGAGTGAAACCTGCCCCTGCAAGCGGAAATGATATAAAGGGGGAGTGGAGATACTCACTGTATGATATCGTGCCACACAGAAAGCTCTACTAGATTGTACTGAGAATAATAGGAACATAGCAACACAGGAAACTGTCTTGTATCAAGTCAGACCACTGGTCCATTTCGTTCAATACTGACTACAATGACAGGCAGCGGTTCTCCAGGGTTTCAGCCTTCCCTGGAGATGCTGGGATTTGAACCTGGAACCTTCTGTAAGCAATGCATAGATATGGGGAAGTTAATAACCCCATGCTTGCTGGAATTCCCCATTCTACCCTTAAGGTTCCACAATGATACAAACCCAAGTTAAGTAGCCTCTTTTCAAACACTTGCAAAGTGGGTACAGCAACCCGACTGGTTATGTTTTATTATGTTTTATTTTCTTCTTTGTATTGAACAATATAAATAGTTCTAATATGAAGGTATAAAGTTATTATATATTGAAAAGCATACTTTCCATTTGATTATACGTTTAGAATAATTTGAATGTTATATTAGGCATAAAGAGTAGAAGTCTGACAATACAAATTGGTTTATATTGACCTTGTTCAGACAACACACCAAGCCACAGTGTTTAAGCATTTTGAGCTAAACATTATGGCTTACCATGTCATGTGAACCATTCCTAACAATGGTGGCTACATAATCAAAATTTAAACATGCTCATTAACCATTTGTTGCAACAGGATTAGCGCCCTAAGCATGGCTTAGCATATTATCTGAACAGGCCCATTAGGTCTGTGAATTTTGTTTATTTTCACCAGTTTATATATCCCAGTTGATCAGTTGATTGAGTTGGGATACATTTCTTTCTTGGTTATGTCTGCTTCATGTGACTTGGCTACCTTACAGTGACTGATCTATACAGCTGTTTCACCCGAACAAATCTAAAAAGAACACGCTCACTTTTGGCTGTGTGAATTGATGCTGGAATCCGCATTTTAGCTGCAATCTTAGATGATCCAGAAAACAGAGTGCTGGATTCCTGAATTCATTACATTGCCCCATTTCCAATTTCCCTTTCTCCTGCTTATTAAATAATTGCAGTATTAGATTTGTACAGTAAAAATGTTGTTGCTTCGCAATTCCCCCTATATATTTGATCATCCCCTATCCTAAATAGAGCAAAACTAAATAAGGCCCCTTTTATCACCCTAGTTGAGACTCTAATGTGAAAATCCTACTGTCCTCGACCTCTTTAGTATCACATAAGGGACAGGAGCATCAACCCTTCAGGCCCATTTTCATCTCTCTGGAGTCAGCTCTGATACCTTTCTTCCCCTTCCAAAGAGAGTCTCAAGCACCCTGGGGACTGAAAGCAAAACAAGCAGCTCACCTGGCTGTCAAACACACTTTTCGATCCACTGTACTGGAACTCTCGTCGTCTCCCCTTCTGTACCACTGGGGCCAAGGCAAAGCGGCCTAAGTCCAGCTGTCCTCTGTCCCCTCTGCTATGACTATTTGAAAACATTCTGTAGGGAAGCCAATGGCTGCTACAGTAAAATAGCACGAGAGGCCGAGGGCTAATATTTAATATTCCTTTTATCCTGCATGCTCTGTAGCCATTGCTTCATAGAAACACAATGGATTGTTTTCAGTGTGTGTGTAATTATCACACAGAAGCATACATTTCTCTCACCTCACCTTAACATAATCATTATGTTGATTACAGTAACCCTGCTACTGGATGACGCCTGGAGTTTGAAAGTATTCTACAATCTGCTTTTATATGCAATTGTTTATAATGAAGGACATGCTTCTTCTTTTTTTTAGTTAAATCAAATTTTCTTTTTCCACTTCTCACAATCACTTGGTAAGCTGATAACAAGGAAGGTTTATATATTTATCTGTCTCTGTGTGTATGTTTGTATGTATTTAAATACTCAATATCTGGACCAATATTTAAACTGAATTTGTATAATGATGTCAACTCAATTTTAAATATAATGCCCACAATTAAAATTGCCTGTACAACACTTAGAGTGAGAGGTTTTTTATTTTAAAAGCTGTACTTATAGTGTAAATACTTTGGGATTTTATTTCCGTTGCAGAATATTAAATGTATTTTGGGCAAAGGAAGAACTCTACTGCTCATGGCTATTCCTCTTTTAAAGGCTGAAAGAAAAAAATGATATAAAAGTGCAAGGTACTTTTGGATTGGCTACAAAGCATCCAGAAATGCCTGTATATTTCATATCTAAGTATATATTATACACACACAATACACACAAACGGGCGCGTACACAATTGTATAGAGGGATGCTAATCTACAAATTCAACATAAAAAGTGGCTTGGATATTGGGAATTCATATTCAGTAAAGGAATTATCTGTCATGTTTCGTTGTTTCTAATGTTACTGCAATTTTGTGATCACAATAGAAGTCTACACCATAATATACAAAAAGTGAAGTATACAAAGTATTTTGCCGTTTCACACAGGTATTAAAACAAACACTTAAAAGGAAAAAAAATGAGGCCATTAAACATGATGCTTTATCTCAGGAGTAGCCAACCTTTCAGGATCTGGGGACTATCTGACATAGTTTCAAGGGCTGCATGCACATGCTGTCCTGAATCAAGTCCCAGGGGATATTGTGGCCAAGTAAACTTTGCAAACAAGCTATCCAGGCACTGCAAAGAAAATAAGATGGGCATGCAGAAGCAAAATTGGCTAAAACCTGTCTAGAAACACTTCAGAAAGCCTTTAAAAAGGGCAGATAAGCATAACAGAGCAAAAACATTCCAAAGGATCTTGGAAACAATGGAATCAGCATATAAATATTTGTCAGATATGTATGAATTAATCTCAGAGCAGCCAATGAAGCACAAATAACTTCGTAGACACTACAAATTAGGAAAATGTATATATCACTACTTTATTTCATACCAACTTTAAGTAAAATGTTATGGAAAAATATCAATTACATGTGTAAAGATTAGATTATTTTCAATAATTTTCTTGTCAAAATAGAGAATTCGTTTGAATAAGCAGTTAATGAAATCCATTCCATCAGAATGCCCACTAACCTTACCTACGTAAACCCATTCAGATTACTATCCAGATAAAGCTGTTCTGAATTTAGAACGATGCTACCACATGAAACCCAAGCTATTTCATTCTTTATCAGTACATACAAATCACTTATTAAGGACGTAATGCCCATGTGAAGAAACAAGACCTTTGGGAAGCAGTCTCCCAACCCACATCAAATTGGGTAGATCTGGTATCATTATCAGTCTCTGATGCAATGTTTCAGGGTTACTCCTCAATCAAGCCACCATTAAATGCGAAGGAATTGTGCAACACCGCTACAGTCTTGGGGATTATTCCATCTAATTTTTATGAGATTGGATCACATGACTTGGTCCTGGCACTGTGAGCCTTCTGTCACTAAAGCATTTTTAAAAAACTAGACTACCATTCCATGATATGCTTTATTTTCATAGAATCAGAGAGTTAGAAGGGACCTCCAATGGATATCTACTCCAACCCCCTACTAAAAACATAAGAAGAGCCATGCTGGATCAGACCAAGGTCCATCTAGTCCAGAATGCTGGTTACAAAGTGGCCGACCAGCTGCCTGTGGGAAACTCACAAGCAGAACAGGAGTGAAACAGCACCCATCCACACATATTCCCGAGGAAAAGGTGCACATAGGCACACTATCTCTAATACTGGAGGTAACAAAAAGCCATCATGACTACTAGCTCATTGATAGTTTTATCCTCCATTAATTTTTCTAATCCCCTTTTAAAGCAATTCAAATTGGTAGCCATCACTACACCTTGTGGTAGTGAATTCCATAATTTAACTATGCGGTCTGTAAAGAAGTTCTTCCTTTTATCTGTCCTGAATCTCCCACCAATCACCTTCATTGGATGATGCCATGTTTGAATATTATGATAAAGGGAAATACTTTACTACAGCATCCCTGACAGGGTTAGTTGGTTACTAACTTCTGCTTAAAAACCTCTAACAAAGGAGAGTCCAGCACCTTCCAAGGCAGCTTATTCCACTGCCAAATAGCTTTCAGGAACGCCTGCCCAATGTTTAGTTTAAATCAATTTTCTTATCATTTGAAGCCACTGCTTCTGCTCTTAACCTCTGGACAACTGAGAACCAATTTGTTCCACTACCTACCTCCCAGCCCTTCCAATATTTGAAGATGACTATCATATCACTTGTGAACTATGTAAACCAACCAGGCTATAAGAACAGCCCTCTAGAACTGGAGAAAAGTCAGCACAAAGGGCGATATGAGTGAAGCTCCCAACGAGGCACCTTTCAGAGTGAAGCTCCCAACGAGGCACCTTAGTTGGCAGTCGAACAAGAACTGAGGGAAAAGCTGAGAACCCATTGGAGTATGCGTAGTAGGGCGGTGGGGGAAGGGTTCCCGCCAAAGCAATACTCAGCTATAGAAACTTCTCAAATGAGGCTCTGCGCAGCCGCAGAGCCCATATGCGTGATGCACAGAGACCACAAAGAAGAACTATGGTTAATGTCTTCCAAACAAGCCAGAATATGAAGCTACAGGTTAAAATTGTTTCCATATCCTGGCTTGTTTGGAAGCCATTAACCATTATTCCTGTTTCAGCTGAGATGGGAAGCTATGGTTTACTCTAGCATCCTGGCTTGTTTCCCCATTCGCATTAAGGGGGATGTGTGTAGGTATATCAAGCAGATGTGTGTAGGTATATCAAGCTCCTTTGTATCGTGGCTTATTAAACAGAGACCTGACTGTCGAAATAGGCATTTCCTCTCTGTCTCACCTTTCTTACTATGCATGTTTTTCCTGGAGATCGAAACATCCTTTGTTGGAATATTGATTTTGTTATTTGGATGTTCAATGCTATGGTTTTGGTCCATGTTAGGATTATTATATTTAAATTTGTCATTTTGAGTTGCCCTTCTTGGTTATCGATACAGGATATAAATAGCATAACTAGGTAAAATAAAATCAAGAGTAGACATTCACATTTTCTTCTTGCATCTCAGGAATATAAATTCCATGATACAAGTATAATTATATGAATAAGGGTAAGCAGGGTGCATACTCAGACTACCTGACTTTATGAACATAAATAATT